>NW_015505988.1:104178-129920 GCF_001515645.1 Sinocyclocheilus grahami | reverse complement strand
AAAATTATGCACCATTTATCATCTGTAATACCCTTGTGTAACCATTAGATGGCTGTATAGCCCTATATATCCACGACAGTGTATACCCTAGTTACTGGAAACAATTTTAACAAAATAACAAAAACATTTAACAAAAACCCACCAATTCACTATCTCAACAAATTAGAATACTTCATAAGACCAATAAAATAAAACATTTTTAGTGAATTGTTGGCCTTCTGGAAAGTATGTTCATTTACTGTACATGTACTCAATACTTGTTAGGGGCTCCTTTTTTAGTGAGATGCACCTGTATTTGCATGTATTAGGATTTGCCCGAAATATTCATCTGAAGTGACCATTTTTGCATTATTATTACAGTCAAACCTGGACACAGAAAAAGCATGGTAAACAGGCTTTACATTGCTAAAGTTGTCAGTGCAGTGATTGACAGCGCGCTTGTAAAATGGCATCGGTCATTGTCAGATACAGTACATTTAGTACTGTACATTATGTGCTGGGGGAAAATATGAACTAATCGAAGCAAATATGATCTAATTGAAGACTGTAACTGTATGTAGATAACCAGGTCCTGTAATGATTGGGTTAAATCAAGAAAACTTATGCAAGTATCCTGATAACAAGGATGATTGATAATAATGATGATTAAATCATTCGTCTGTGCTATTCCTAAGAAATCATCTCAACAACGTAGTGTAGCAGCAGATAAATACTGATAAAATAATTTTAAAAAAATCTTTATATATCTTTTTATAGCATTAAAATGAAATTGGATGCTGCTAACAGATGCTCACATCCACACTGGCAAGGCAACACTGTCACTGACTCATTCACTTCCAGGTCAAGAAGCTGTCAATCAAAAACTCAGTAGCCAATGAGAACACACTGCTGATAGCCCCGCCCCCACGAGAGATTTGTGTCAGAAGCGTAAACAAAAACTTTAGAAGCGTAAATGAAAACTTCAGAAGCGTAAATGAAAACTTTAGAAGCGTAAATGAAAACTTCAGAAGCATAAACGAAAACTTTAGAAGCGTAAACGAAAACTTTAGAAGCGTAAACGAAAACTTTAGAAGCGTAAATGAAAACTTTAAAAGCGTAAATGAAAACTTCAGAAGCGTAAACGAAAACTTTAGAACCGTAAATGAAAACTTTAGAAGCGTAAATGAAAACTTTAGAAGCATAAACGAAAACTTTAGAAGCAGAAATGAAAACTTTAGAAGCGTAAACGAGAAGCGTAAATGAAAACTTCAGACGCATAAACGAAAACTTTAAAAGCGTAAACGAAAACTTTAGAAGCGTAAACGAAAACTTCAGAAGCGTAAACGAAAACTTTAGAAGCGTAAATGAAAACTTTAGAAGCGTAAATGAAAACTTTAGAAGCGTAAATGAAAACTTTAGAAGCGTAAATGAAAACTTTAGAAGCGTAAATGAAAACTTTAGAAGCGTAAATGAAAACTTTAGAAGCGTAAATGAAAACTTTAGAAGCGTAAATGAAAACTTTAGAAGCGTAAATGAAAACTTTAGAAGCGTAAATGAAAACTTTAGAAGCGTAAATGAAAACTTTAGAAGCGTAAATGAAAACTTTAGAAGCGTAAATGAAAACTTTAGAAGCGTAAATGAAAACTTTAGAAGCGTAAATGAAAACTTTAGAAGCGTAAATGAAAACTTTAGAAGCGTAAATGAAAACTTTAGAAGCGTAAATGAAAACTTTAGAAGCGTAAATGAAAACTTTAGAAGCGTAAATGAAAACTTTAGAAGCGTAAATGAAAACTTTAGAAGCGTAAATGAAAACTTTAGAAGCGTAAATGAAAACTTTAGAAGCGTAAATGAAAACTTTAGAAGCGTAAATGAAAACTTTAGAAGCGTAAATGAAAACTTTAGAAGCGTAAATGAAAACTTTAGAAGCGTAAATGAAAACTTTAGAAGCGTAAATGAAAACTTTAGAAGCGTAAATGAAAACTTTAGAAGCGTAAATGAAAACTTTAGAAGCGTAAATGAAAACTTTAGAAGCGTAAATGAAAACTTTAGAAGCGTAAATGAAAACTTTAGAAGCGTAAATGAAAACTTTAGAAGCGTAAATGAAAACTTTAGAAGCGTAAATGAAAACTTTAGAAGCGTAAATGAAAACTTTAGAAGCGTAAATGAAAACTTTAGAAGCGTAAATGAAAACTCTGGAAGCGCATTTGTAAGTACAGATCAGCGAATGAAAGAAGAGAAAACAGTTGCAAAACACGCAGTGTATTAAAAACGAAGTCAAAGATTTTGCCTGCATTTAATTTTTTTTTTCAGCTTCAGAGACATTTTATTCAGTTTCAATTTATATTTTCATAAGTGTCTTGAAAAATGACATTCATTTTAATGGGCACAAAGGTAATCCCATAGAAAAGCTATTGCTTTTCAATGGGGAAAAGTGATCTATTGAATTTGCAAGAGAACTTACTGAATCACATTCTTCTAAAAACTGAAATCCAGCCATACTCGAAAACAATAACCAACTTAGGAAAATAGGAATAGGAAAACGGTACGATTTGTAATTTAGTCAAATACACATTACAGGCTTGCAACCTAAAATGTACCATGCCTGTTCTGTGTTTTCACTGTATGCATTTTTCCTAAACAACAACATTAAAATGCTTCATCTCTTCCATTTCTTCATGGTAAGCAGGAGAAAAACAAATGCTGTGTGAGGCTCCTCCTTGTCACGTTGCAGATCAACGTGACTGGAGTTCCTGAGCGCGCGCCCGAGCTGAACACTCTGAACATGACAAGAGCAAAACACTGAATGTGTGTCACGCGCGGGGGTTCTGGGGGATTTGACCGAAGTTACCTTCCACATACACCTCACTGCAACGTCAAACGTAGAAAAGGTACGTTCATTTTACACATAGTGTGTTGTTAGTAGCAGTGAGTAAAAACATTCAGTGTTATTTGACATGTTCAACTTAAACATTGAATGTAGTAGTGCTGCGCGGGTCACGTGACAACGGGCAGTCCTGCCATCAAAACAAACAACGCACTGCAGATGAGTTTATTGGTGTGAGGGCTTCGCTGCTCTTATTGTGGTTGTAGTTTAGGTCGTTTAGCTTCTGTCACTGGTCAGAAAGTGTATAGTAACGTGAACTGTAGATTTAATATCCCTCATCCAGAGCTCTGCTTTTACTCGAATGGTGAGTTAATCTTTTTCGGTTGTTGTTGATATGAAACATGTCTGTATGCCTATACTTTTCACTGCAACATTACTAGGTATTAGGTAAGTACTAGGTAAAAGTAAGTTATCTATCTATCTGTCCATCTGTGTATAGAGAGGATTTGAGATTCATGTCTTGTTTTATTGGTAATGATTGTTAAACATAATTGGCATTGAGTGACAGAACAGGAGGTGTCAGTCATTCCTGATGTTTTCTATTCTCTCGTGCGCGTGTGTACTAGTGTGTACTTGTGAAGTATAGTGTGTAGTGTAGTGTGTACTTGCGAAGTATAGTGTGTAGTGTAGTGTGTACTTGCGAAGTATAGTGTGTAGTGTAGTGTGTACTTGCGAAGTATAGTGTGTAGTGTAGTGTGTACTTGTGAAGTATAGTGTGTAGTGTAGTGTGTACTTGCGAAGTATAGTGTGTAGTGTAGTGTGTACTTGCGAAGTATAGTGTGTAGTGTAGTGTGTACTTGTGAAGTATAGTGTGTAGTGTAGTGTGTACTAGTAATTTGATAGGCGTGCCGCGCCTACTTTTTCGACGTAAACAAGCCTCGTTACTACTTCAGTGGTAATGACTAATGATGGTGTGGTCGTACAGTACAAGTAAATGTACTTAAAATAACTTTTTCATGTCTCGTATGTATTTTTTATTCCTTAAAAATCTACATTAAAAGTGCAATTCATACATATAGCTTTTAATTTGATTTCTAAAATGATATTTTGTTGTATACCAAACTAAAGAAATCATGAAGGGAAAAAAACATTAATAAAAGGATTCTTTAAAATGAGTTTGAAGTAATTTGGCATAATCTTAGCATTTCTTGAACAAAAAATAAATAGGCAGTTCATTTTATTTAAAAAACTTTGTTGGATGACGTTTTAAAATGTGATATTTATTTTTAATGTTAGTTTTTATGTTATTATTACTACTAACATTTTTAAAGAAATTGTAGCTATAAAAGTTTGTTTATTTGTTTGTTTAAATATAGAGGGAATTACAATGAAAGGATTCTTTAAAAAAAAGAATTGAACTATTTTGGAACAAATCTGCCGAAGAAGTAATTTAGCAGATTTTAAGAAAAGAAAATGATTTTGAAAACTCTCCACCAAATCAGAGTCATCTAGCAAAGTCAGGTAACTTATTTCTTGATCTTTCTAAACTTTTGTTGTTTGCATAATTTGTTTTCAAGGTGTAAAAGTTTATTACCACTTGACATTTATAAAATCATTCAACTAAAATGCTATAAAATAAAAAGAAGACAGAAAAAATGAAAAGCAAAGAAACAAGAAGTTAATGAAAATTTGTATTAATAGTTTTAGTTAACAATAACAACACGATTCCTTAAATTAAATTTCAAAAAAAAATTCTCAGTTCTATTTGGAATGGTGCACAATCTTTTTTGCATGCACACATACACACTCTTGCCATTTTTCATCAGCTCAGAGTATATAATAATTTTTATTTATCATTGACTCGTACACATTGACCCCAAAAAGTAACTGGACAGTTGCGTCACACTTACAATGTCTGAATGTCTTTGCATTAGATTAAAAAATATCAAAGCTAGTAGGGCTGCACGATAAATCGAATGCGATATTTAACGCGCATTTTATCAGTAAAGCCGGTTCTGTAATCAGCGGTAAATCTCCATCACCTGCGGGCTTTCACATTGAGCAACATTAACTACGCAGAGCCGTTGTTCACTGACGAGCTGCGCAAAACCACGTTCATATTCGCGCAATTTTTTTTGCGCAGCTCGTCAGTGAACAACGGCTCTGTGTAGTTAATGCTGCTCAATGTGAAAGCCCGCAGGTGTTGGAGATTTACAGCTGATTACAGAACCGGCTTTCTGACAAGATGCGCGTTAAATATCGCATGCGATTTCTCGTGCAGCCCTAAAAGCTAGTCAGATGCTACTAGAACATGTCCGTCATTAATGTGATCCACTACTCTTGTGCTTGATCTTCCTGGACACCTGTGCGAACTTACAGAGAACTGGCTTCAAATATCTATTAAAAATCACCAATATGCCAGTCATGACAAATGCCAAGACATTCCACACATATGATTTTGTTATCTACATTAGTAAAAAATGTACTCTAATGTGCTCTAAATTGAATTATTTTAGGGCATTCCTTTCCTCTGTCCCAGGAACATGTCCTTGACACCAGATGCATGTTATTTTGGGCTGCTGGAAGGGCAGGAGGAGGACATTAAGCCTCAGGCAGCAGTGGTTCGGCGGAACCTGTTTGGCCCAGTGGACCACCAGCAGTTGCAGCAGGACTTCCAGAGGCTATTCTGCATGAATGTTGAGATCGCCAAACAGCGCTGGAACTTTGACTTTCAGAGGGACCAGCCAGTCCCCGGCTGCATTGAGTGGGAGGAGCTGCAGTGCCAGGATGTGCCAGTGTTCTACCATAGCTGTGTGGTCAGGCCCGGTATGGCAAAGCAAACAACAGTAGAAGCTTGTTCGTCTCCAGATATGGCCACAGAGAAATATCTGGAGCTGCGGACCAGAGGAACTTTGAGGGGAACCAAGTCAGAGAAGAGAATGGCTGCATTGCTGGGGGTCAAACGCACACAAGCAAACATCACAGGTGAGACGGTAGATTTAGTTGTCAGATTTCATGCTCAAGGTCACTCGGTTATGGCCAGACTAATGTAATTGGGACTTTGATCAAAACTATGTGGTATTTTTATATTACAATTCTAAAATGTATTTTTCTCTCTCTTTCAGACTTTTTCAGAGTGACAAAAAGAAGGTTTCCAGATCACAAAGCTTCATCAGGACAATAAATAGACATTGGACCTTTTTGTATAAATGTACAAACACTATCGGCACATGTAGCTCTTCTAACTGACCAGCAACGGCTTAATAGGATGTATATACTGTACATATGTGTATGTATATATTTCACTAAACGCAGTGCCTATTAAAGGTACCTATTTTATTGTTACAACATGGAATCATGAGATTTAAATACATGTAAAAACCTAAATGACTAATATTCAGATCTTATAGTGCATTTGAATAATTCGAAGCAATTCATTCCAGTAATTGAATGAGAATTCACTCTCTTGCCAAATCAACTAATACATTTTAAATTCATGACTAAATGAAAAAGACATTTTTTAAAAATATATTTTATTGTTCCATGTTGTTACTAAATAAGTTCTGAAAATGTTAGGAATGCACTATATAAATAGTGTGTTCCTTATTTTTTTGTTGTGCACTCAATATACAGTGTATATATACACAAACAATAACTGTGAACGTTTACAGAAATGCACTATAAAAAGACTGTTTGGTCATAAACTTAAGTGGCATCAGTGCACACGATCTATAAGCTAACAATCTCTTACCATTATTCTGTTCCACTTTTATTTATTTATTTTCCTGTTTTTATATATTACAAAAAAGGTCAACACTTTAGTTTGGGGACCATTTCTCACTATTAACTCGTTGCTTGTTAGCATGCATATTACTACCATATTGGCTGTTTATTAGTACTTATCACGCACATTATTAAGCACATTATGCCTTATTCTGCATGACCATATTTTAGATTCCTTAATCCTACCCAATACCTAAACTTCTACCTAAACAACTACCTTACTTGCTATTAATAAGCAGCAAATGAGGAGTTTGAGGCAAAAGTTATAGCTAATAGTTAGTTAATAGGGAGAATTGGTCCCCAAGCTAAAGTGTAACCCAAAAAAAAGGTATGTAACCTGAGCCATTAATGTTTTTCAAAAAGCATATAAATGTGGGAGTAAATGCGACTGTTATTATAGAGTTACTAGGAGACATAAGGTATGCTTTGATATCTTTGGAGTTATGTAAAACAAAAAAATGTTTAAAAATGTTTTTGAATGGATATTGCCCTTAAAATATTATTTGAGGAGTGTCCGACCAAGTTTCTTATGTGCATGAGGCTCCATCTTGCACACCTGGGGAAAATTGAATGATATGTTGAAAAGCTACCTTTTTATGTGTCTTAGGTTTGAATATTACTTGTAGTAATACTACAAGTATCAATTGCGAGGACATTTTCATAAATCATTTCTACAATACTTTTTTTTTATATATATATATTACTGTATTTTTGCTTTGTGCATCTGAGATATAATGTATGATTATGTGCTGAATTAGCCATACGTTTGAGATTTTTTGATATTAAAGAGGCAGCTGACGCAGTTAACCAAAGTAATTGCTCCACAATAAATAGAATGCTTTAAAGTAAAGTTTTCTTTTTAGCCTTAATCTCAGTTTTAAAATCATTCTAATGGTACACTGATTTCTAACAAAGCGATAAGCTTCTGTTTCTTTCCCCCATTCCCCTTAAACATCTGTTTGGGAGTATGTAATTGTCATGACCAGGTACGAAATTCCATGTAAAGGGCGGATTCCTAATCGGCAGCAGCAAGCGATATATTTAGGACGGCGAATTCCACTCACAAAGTCACAGAAATACACAAAACTACATACAGTTGCTTTAATTCCCTTTGAATAGTTAGGAACATCAAATTAAGCCAATAAACCAAACCCACATGCTGATAGTTAAACTGCCTAATTTGTTTAGTAGAATTCAAATGTAAGTTTCAGCTTCCTTAAGACAGATGAGTTTATTTTTATTTTGTTATTTTTTTTGCATTCATTGCAAACACACATGCTAGATATTTCTCATATGTTCAGTGACTTCCTCTTAAAGCAGTCCATTAAATTGTAAATCTTTAAAATATATTAATAGAAATATATTAGTGCTCTACCTCATCAAAAGACAAGGACCTTCATTTTATACACAATCACATATCTGAGAAAACAAAAACAAATGCTACATATTTGTTGTGTAGAAAAGTTGAAATATTTATCATGGATGCACTTTTAGTTGTTTTTGTTTTTTGAGAAGTACCGCAAAATAGCAAGGTTTACATGATATTGTGTGTGTACTTTGCTCCTGTTACTTTAAAAAACTCACGTTTGCCTTATGCTGTGCCATTCTTTTTGGGGAGAAGTATTTCTTTATATCACCAATTAAATATTGTATTATGCACTACATGTCATCATAATGATGACATTAGTGGCTTTTACCCCACAGCTTCTGTTGCAGCTATGTTCACCGTATTCTGTTCTTTGCATGGTATCTTGTGAATTAGTAGCCATGTATACTCCAACATGATTGAATGTTACTTGTTAAAACATGTTAATACTAGTGTTATTGTACAAAGCAATTTGATTTGGAAGTGTCTTTATTTGATTATAATAGAATATAGAATATAAATTAGTTTCGTATTTTTCATTAATTTTATAGTTTTCACAGCTGTGATCCCGCTGTCCCATTTATACTGTCTAGGAGTCACCAAACTCGGTCCTGGAGGGCTGGTATCCTGCAGAGTTTAGCTCCAACCCTAATTAAACACACCTAAACCAGCTAATCAAGCTCTTACTAGGGATGCTAGAAAGTTCCAGTCAGGTGTGTTGAGGCAAGTTGGAGCTAAACTCTGCAGGACACCGGCCCTCCAGGACCGAGTTTGGAGAGCCCTGGTCTTGGGTATACTTGAAACTTCCAGGCAGGTGTTTTGAGGCAAGTTGGAGCTAAACTCTGCAGGACACCGGCCCTCCAGGACCAAGTTTGGTGACTCCTGATCTATACAGTCCTATCAAAATAAAGGTTAAAAAATACCATAAATATAACTTTAAAAAACTTAAAATGTTGTACTTTGAATGATCAGTGATTTCAATAGAATTTTGCCAAATCACTCTTTCTGCAAAACCTTAAACTAGTTCAGACAGTTTAGACACGGTTTGCAGATCTCATGCACTCTTTTTTGCAAAACTTTAAACACATTCTCACTCACTAAAATGCAGTTTGCACTGTGATAAACTTGTGATGCAAACCCCTAAACACAAGAAAGAAAAAGTTAAGCACAACTGCAACACGGTTGTCATCATTTACACAATAATTGAAAACCGTTCACACTTGTTTTTACATATGTGAATGTACAAGCCAGTTCAAAGTGCACAGATGGCATGGGTGCATCCATCAATCTGAGAGGTATGGAAGAGTGTGTATACGAAGAGGAGGATGAGGAAGAGTAAAGCCCTATTCGCACGGGATTAGTATTATCTGGGGACCTTGTGTGATTTTGAAATTACCCCCCCCACATCTGAATTTCGTGTGGTGCTTTCGCACGGGATAAGCGAAGCCTGTGATTTTACTCGAATTTACTGACTTATCTCCCGGATACCCGGATGTCAAGGCTTTGAGAGTCCTGTTCTATGGTCCAGATGGATTTAAAAAAAAGAAACTAATATAGTTTCGTGCGCTGTGTTATTTATATTTCACCAGGTTAAAATAATATCTCAAGCTTTGTGCTTGATTTATTTGTAACACATTAACCTCAAAACCTTTTCAGCTTTCTCTTTCTGCAAATTGTATGGTGTAGCGATATGATGACAGCACCCAAAATACTATCAAACACTCCAGCGCAGCTCCATTCTTCGCGAATGATGGATAAAAAGGTGCACAGGAAACAAAAAACACGAAAAATGATATATGACCCGCCAAATGCTGGCCGAATCACAGAATATTATCACAGGACCTCGGTGTTCGGCGAAATATGGTAGGTCATTTGCGGGGGAATTTTTACTTTACAAATTGCAGACATGGCCGATTCGCACGGGATTAAGATCACAGACAACCTCGGAAATTATTACAAATGACTGGAGGTCACCAGGTAATACTAATCCCATGCGAATAGGGTTTAAGACCAATGAAGTTACTTCATTTTTTTACTTTTAATGAAAAAACATGTCTTTATGGTATTGTTTGTCAACTCTGTTACGGACAAATTAGCCAATGTGTAGAAATAACAATAAATCATAACAGGAAAAATCCTTCTTGTTTCTTTAGACAAACAGTCCTTACATTCCATCACTTGAGACTGAGATAATTTTTCACCTATGCATACCTTTAAAATTAAAAAAATACCTGTCTTCACAGAACCGTCCACTTGGAGCAAATATTTTTCATCTGAAAATGTATTATATACAATATCCAGTTAAAAAAATAAATGTTGTTGAAATATTATAAGGGTGCAAAAATAAATCAATAATGTTTATTAGGATTTTAAACAACAAATTTATTGTTTTTTGTGAAAATAGTTCATAAACAGAGTTGACCCTTTAAATATCAGAATTGTAAAGTGACAGAATTGACAATTGTCCGATGGACTGTCAATTCTGTTACAGCATTGTCAGCATTGTTACTCTACATTGGTAACAGAGTTTGACAGTAACAGAATTGACAATTTTTTGCCAAAAACTCCACTCGCTAGCATAAATGCTAAGAGCACATGGCACTAATGAAATCATGATTAAAAGACTTAAATAACACAAAGTGTGATCAATGAAAAAAAATCAGTTTTCCTTTTGATATTGTGGTAACAGATTTGACAGTTTATAAAATAACTCTTGGTGTAAGAACTTTTAGATTAAAATATTTTCTTAGAGAGAGCACATAGACTTTTCAGTGCTTCAGATCTTAACAGTGAGGGAAAGTGACATCATTTCCTGTATCTTACATAGTTGTGGGAGAAAATTCCACTAATTTAAAGGCAAAGTATGGTACGGTAACAGAGTTGACGCAAGATTTACGGACACACATTTTTATAAGAAAAAAGTTATTTAAAAAATATATAGAATAGTAGAATTAGGTAAATTACTCTTTAGGGCTTTTATAAATAAAATGAATGAAATATTACGAAATGAAAAGTACAATAAAATATTTTGATTACACAATGATACATGATGGAAAAAAATGCACTGACTAATTCGGACAACAAGAAATCATGATTTTCAGTTATTTAAGACACTTTTTGCAAAAAATATATTGTTATGAACTGTAACATCTTGTAATTCATAACAATGAGTAACACAGTATTAAAATAATTAAAAATATAACCATTTGAAAAAAGCTGAAAAAAATAATGATTTCGGACACCAAATGTACCTGCAATTATAGAATCACTCATATAGTAAAACATTTTTGTATATTCTCTAAGATATATGCATATATATCTATCTTAAACTTAGGTATGATTTCTTTTGTGTGTGTGTGTGTGTGGTTTTTATATTGCAAAATATTTACTAAATACAATAAACATTTTTTTTAACTACATGCACTGGATGTAGTGTCTAATGAATGATCTGTGGTGTGTATATTATTGACTAATGTGTTTATGATTGGAAAGCTTTGTTTGATTTTGAGTACAGGTGAAATGGTTTTGAAGCCATTGTTTGATTTTGCCAGAAGAGCCAGGGGTCCTGTGTATTTAGTTTGAAGGTTAGTTTGTGTATTAGTGTTTAAGCTTTTGAGAAAATGAGTGATGGTTTCAATAAATGTGTTTTAGCAATTCAGAAAAACTGTAATCAGTTAAATAATTAAAAAATATTTATTGTATTGACAGCCCTTGCAAAACCTCCACCCAAGCAGTATTAGGCTAGAAACATGCAAGTGCACAAGGTTTTGGTTTAGGGCATTGCCAGTTTCTACTGCTTATATTATTAGTTATATTGAACTGGTTGCATCAAACATCAGCATTTAAAAGGACTATAGAGTTACCTTCAAATGTGCCTTTAACCCCTTAACTGTCACTCACAATTTTGAACATAGACATGAAAGTGCACTATCCAAACTTAAATTTTTATAATTCATGAACGAAAACATTTTGTAACATGATATTGATGTACCATTTTCATGGTAATGCAATGTTTGAGTTTAAAATGGGTTTCAAAGGATGAGTTTTGAGATTTAAAGTTTTCAATTGATATATGATTTCTGATGATTTCTAAAGTGTGATAGAGAAAAAGGCAACAAAGAAGACTTTTTTTTGACAAATCATAGTATTGAGACTGCTCTCATTAGATTTACAAATGACCTACTCTTATTATCTGATCGTGGTTGTATCTTTCTATCTCTCTGGATCTTAACGCTGTGTTCGACACTATTGACCACAACATTTTTTTGCATAGACTAGAAAACTTTGTTGGCATTAGTGGAAGTGCATTAGCATGGTTCAAATCGTAATTATCTGACCGCCATCAATTCGTAGCAGTGAATAAAGAGGTATCATATCGATCACAAGTGCAGTATGGAGTACCTCAAGGCTACTGAGGGCCGTTACTTTTCACGCTTTACATGTTACCCTTGGGAGATATCATCAGGAAACACAATGTTAGCTTTCATTTACATTTACATTGTCATTTAGCAGACGCTTTTATCCAAAGCGACTTACAAATGAGGACAATAAAAGCAGTCAAACCTAACAAAAGAGCAACAATATATAAGTGCAAATGACAGTCTCGGTTAGCCTAACGCAGTATACATGGGTGGTTGTTCTGCACGCTTAATAAACAAACTCCAGCTGGTCCAAAATGCAGCAGCTAGAGTTCTTACTAGAACCCGGAAGTATGACCATATTAGCCTGGTTCTGTAAGCACTGCACTGGCTCCCTATTAAACATCATATCGATTTTAAAATCTTGCTTATTACTTATAAAGCCCTGAATGGTTTAGCACCTCAGTATTTGAACGAGCTCTTATTGCATTATAGTCCTCCACGTCCGCTGTGTTCTCAAAACTCTGGCAATTTGATAATACCTAGAATATCAATATCAACTGCGGGCGGCAGATCCTTTCCTATTTAGCGCCCAAACTCTGGAATAACCTACCTAACATTGTTCGGGAGGCAGACACACTCTGTCAGTTTAAATCTACATTAAAGACCCATCTCTTTAACCTGGCTTACACATAACACACTAACACATTTGTAATATTCAAATCCGTTAAAGGATTTTTAGGCTGCATTAATTAGGACAACCGGAACTGGGAACACTTCCCATAACACCCGACGTACTTGCTTCATCGTTAGAAGAATGGCATCTACACTAATATTAATCTGTTTCTTTCTTATTCCGAGGTCACCGTAGTCACCAGATCCAGTCTGTATCTAGATCAGATGGTCACTGCAGTCACCAGGATCCAGTCTGTATCCAGCCCAGATGGTGGATCAGCACCTAGAGACAGAGGTGGGGGACTCGAGTCACAATTTTCAGGACTTGCGACTTGCTTGATTAAAGTAAGAAAATGACTTGCCTTGACTTTGACTTGAGAGCAAGTGACTTGAGACTTGACTTGAAGTGGAAGACTCGACAATGACTTGAACTTATAATAAACAGTAATAAAATTCGGTTTTAAAATTAAAGAAAAAAAATCAAAGTTATTGTGACATCAGCACCACTAATCAGCGTCTGTGCCTTTATCGTTGCACAACTCAAACCACGCCAAACATGGCCACAAATAGTCTTGTTTGGCTATAAGGTCTTTGAACTGGACCGTGCCAATAAAAAAAGATTTGCCAGATGCAGAGTATGCAACGCAAGAATATCCGTGTTACAGGGCTGACGAGACGCGAGACGTGCGGATCCAAGTGCAACGCTTTATTAATAGACATGGTAGAGACAGGCAAGGGTCAGATAATGGCAACAGGTATGTAGAAGGCAAGGGGCAAACAATATCAGAATAGGGCAAGACGAGAGGGGGAATCCGAGATACACAGGCAAAGATAAGGACACGAGGAAACAGACAAGGCAAGACTAAGCTAAGGCTATGAAAAGTAAACAGGCTCCGTAGTGTAGCTATCACTAAGAGAGTGATAAATGCTATACAATACTCGGCAGCTTGACGGGCTGTACATACAATTTATTCTTTTTTTTGTGGTTTATATTTATGCATGTGTATTTTATTCACATCTCACTTTTATTATCTGTGTGTTGTTGTTGTCTCAGTGTACTGGAAGCTTGTGACACTATAACAAATTCCTTGTATGTGCAAACATACTTGGCAATAAAGCTCTTTCTGATTCTGATTCTGATATAGGGAAGGTGTGATTGATGACAGCTGTGTGCAGTCAGTGCCGTGTGCAATCAGCTGTGTGTGTGTGTGTGTGTGTGTGTGTAATCAGTGCAATGGATGATGGGAACTGTAGTCCGGGTGAAGTGCAACAGTGGTGTGGTGCAAGAGTCCATAGTAGTGGAAGGGTGACCTCTGGTGGCAAGCAGATGGAAGTTCGAGGACCGGATTCGTGACAATCCGACACGACAACCACAACATCAAATTTCATCCTACATTTCAAGAACCACAAGGAAAGGTAAGAAAGTAATTTCTTTATTCAATTTCACTAATATCTATAACGATTACTAATGTAATTAATTAATCGTTTCTGTTTGTCATAATTTGGACTTGGTTTCATATTATGTTTTTATTATTTATTAGAAATGTGATCATTGATCATCACTGATACGTCTCGTAAGTAGATGTATTGGGGAATGTGGCTATAACAGTGGCGTAGCCAGAATTTTAATGTTGGGGGGCATCTTAAAGTGAGGGGGCCGCTCTATATTACATGTAGGCTATAATGTCTATAAATGTGCGCATTTTCAAGTGTTTGTGTGGACTGCGTATGGAAGCTGAATAGCAGCACGCTTATACTGCATGACAGGCTAACATGGCGGCGCCGGTGTGATCACTTGCACTTAAAAAACGTTTTGGTCATACGGACAAGAATAATTACATCATTCGAATCTGTTAAGTGTCTACATTTTTGTTTGTGTACACTCACAATAACAACAAAACGTTGTGCGCTGTAAAATAATGAAACCAAACAGGATAAATATATAGAACGCGAAATGTTTTAATAATGAACCAATTCAAATAGAAAACAAATATGCTCAGATTATATAATCCGTATGAAATGTGCATATTGTGCATCCACCGCAGAGATGATGATTAAGCATCATAACTTCATCACTGGACCATTAACATTCATTTTAATTATATTCTGCTGAAATGAACTAAATGACTCGAAAAAAGATCCGTTCATTTTGATTAACGAGATTCAAAGATCCGAGTCAGTAAAATGATCCGAGATTCCTATCACTAGATGTAAAAGCGTGGATAAATTCCCTATACTGTGCCCTATAATGGACAGCACAAGTATTACAGCCTTCATATAAAAAATATAATAGGCAGATTTTCATTCACAATACTTAGTTTATAAGGTTCATAGCCTGTATAAATGTTTAAGTTTTACATTCTACACTTGCATTTTACATTTCTGTGTCTATGTAAACATATAAAAATGTGTGACTGCTGGAACCAAACTTTATGTACATACATAGGCGAGTTATCGTCACTTAAAATTAATTTATATTTACAACTGATTTTCCTTATATTATTTTAAAAACTGTAAATAATGAATGTTTGTGCATACGATGTTTTTAAAAAGAATTTAATTTGTTTCCCTGATTGGTTTTGTATTTTTTGTTTATCCATGCAGATATGATGAATATCTCAAATCCAAGATACACTGCAGCGATCTACAGCAGCCATCCATTTCGCAGTTCATTGTGCCCCAGACTACTACATATCCAGTCAACCACCTTCGACAAAAAGCCTTTACAGAAGCAATAATCTCTGATCTGATCATTAATTACAACATGCCCCTGTCTATCACTGACAACAAGCACTTCATTCACTTTATCTCCATTATGGACAGAAAATATACTGCAGTGAGCCGCAGAACCATCACCTCAAGACTTGATACTATGGTGTCTGAGAGACAATCAAAACTAATAAGTGAAATAGCCACAGTTGAAAATCTGTCTGTCACTGTGGACATCTGGTCAGACAGAAGAATGAGAGGCTACCTTGGCATCACCGCTCACTGGATGAACACTGCAGTAGATACTATAACGTTGAAATCTCATCTACTATCTTGCAACCGCTTCAAGGGGTCACATACAGGAGAGAGAATTTGTGAAGAATTTGAACAAATATGTGATCAGTATAAAATCAAACAAAAGATTTATCATATAATTTGTGACAATGCTGCAAATATGAAGAAGGCATTCACCACATGTTTTCCCATTTGGATGATGATGACTGCCTTGATGATGCAGAACTTTGGAATGCCCTTCCAGTGGAAGAGGAGGAGAGGCTGAATGTGACATTGACCTCCACAAGTCAGCATAGACTACAGTGCTTTGCACACACACTACAATTGGTTGTTGGTGATGGTCTTAAAGAGACCAACACTCTTAAAAATAAAGGTGCTTCACGATGCCATAGAAGAACCTTTTTGTCTAAATGGTTCCATAAAGAACCTTTAACATCTGAAGAACCTTTCTGCTTCAGATTATAAAAAGGTAAGAAAGAGATGGTTCTTTAAAGAACCTTTGACCGAATGGTTCTTTGTGGAACCAAAAATGGTTCTTCTATGGCATCGCTTGAAGAACCTTTTGATGCACCTTTATTTTTAAGAGTGAAGGCTGTCAGTTTGGCTCTGGCCAAAGCGTCGCGGATAAGTTCTCTGCTCCACACAAGTACTTCTTTAAAGGAGGAATTTGAGAAAGAATTTGGCCAACGTGGAGTTCCTGCTTCTGTTGTTACTCGATGGAATTCGACTTTCCGACAGCTGAAGTCCTTGCTTAGCTGTGACTACCAAACTTTGTGCAAGGTTTTGGATGTTAGAGGGCACAGACAGACTATTTTCACTCTAAGAGAGTGGGCTCAGATTAAAGAACTGGTCAGCATTCTGAAGCCCTTTGCTGATGCCACTGATCTCACACAGGGAGAGAAAGTTGTAACCATAAGTGCTGTGATTCCCTGTGTTCTCTCCCTCAACCATCACTTGGAAAATCAGAAAGAAGGAACACAATACTTGGTCAACCTAATCCACAGTCTTCAAAGGTCACTTCAAAGAAGATTCAAAGGCATCTTTGTCAATGTAAAAATGTCTCAGCCAGAGACCAATGAAGGAATCCTGCCAATCTCTGATCCTGTTAACATCAAAGCAGCAGTTCTTGATTCAGCCTTTGGGGTTATGTGAATAGAGCACGATGTATTGGTTGATGACAAGCTGAAGGAGCAGTTGACCATGGAAGTAAAAAGTAAGTGATAGACTAATTTTAGAATGAGACCCCATACATGTAAATAAAAAACATAATTTTTTTTCAGAAATTGTTAGTGCTGCACAATAAATCACTAAAAGATTGCAATCTTGATTTAAACACCCAAGCAATCTTATTCCTAAATGACAATGTTTAAAGTACGATGAGCAAACATTAAATTCAGCATTGGCTCTGCTGCTGGCCCAGAGAGAGCAGTTATCATGTATAAGTATGAAATAGAAATACAGATACTGTGCAGTTGAAAAACTGTTACAATCATTCAAATCATCACAGAAATACTGATTTGTATTTGTATTATAAGTTTGTAGTTTGGATATAAACACTGATGTCTACAGTAGCGATTAAAAAAAGTTACTTTTGAAAGTAAATTGATGCTTCAAATAAAGTTTCTGTCAGTTACATTGTTACATCAGTAGGTGGCAACAAGTGACTGTCACTGAATGATTCATTCAAGAGATTCTTCAAAAACACTGATTCATCCAGTAATGAAACAAGTGAAGCCTTTATGAGTGAGACATTGTATCATTTATTCAGTTTCTGACAGCTTAAAAAAATTCATTCAAATTAAATATTTTTAAATAGACTGCAGCAATTAACATTTTGTCAGAACATTTAGTAAATTACCTGAAATGTAGTTTGCCTATTTAGAACTGTGGGAGAATCATGAAAAAAAAATCAGATTCTGTATCCAGAATCATGCAGCTCTAGAATATTGTGTAGGTTTATTTGTAATTGTACATTTTTGTATTTTAGCTCTGATTCTCCAGGAGGCAGAACTTCCCGATATGGAACAGATCAACGATCATGGGGATGAAGAGGAGCAAAACAAAGGTGATGAAACTGGGCTGTTCTTATACCACAAAAAGCAGAAGAAATCCACTCATTCCAGCCCTGCTGCCCAGCTCAACCATTACCTGGACAATTGTGATGGCCAGAAATGCCTTTTGTTTTGGGGAATGAACAAGGAGAAAATGCCTTCACTGTTCCAAATAGCAATGAGGGTATATTAGCTGTGCCTGCCTCAAGCGCACCTGTCGAGTGTGTGTTCAGCCATGGAGGGATTATTATCATCCCCATCGTTCACAACTTAATGCCAAAATCTTGGCAAACCTTATTTTCTGTAAATGGAACACATTTTAGACTGTTTCAGTTCAACTGAATTAGACCGATTGGATTATACATCTTAGACTTACATCTTAGGTTTTCTTCATTTTAAACATTTTGTGTAAGCAACACAATTTAATTTTATTTTCAGATATTAATGTAGCACAGATATGCATATAATTCATATTTAGCTATGTGAGTAAGATACATAATATATGTATATGTTCATATTTTCTGTGCAAAAATAAATATGTACTGAAAAAATTAACCTCTATTTATTTTAGTACTGCGACTTGACTTGAAACTTATCAGGACTCGACTTGACTTGCTTAGGGTGAACCCTTGACTTGACTTGACTTGCTTGATTTGTCTGAACTGTGACTTGAGACTTGACTCGAGACTTGATGGTTAAGACTTGAGACTTGCTTGGACTTGACCATGTGTGACTTGTCCCCACCTCTGCCTAGAGATGGCCTCTACAGCCCTGAATGTCAGCGGAGATCAGGACAACTTGATGAGCCCCAGAGACAGATCCCCATTGAAGACCTTGTCTCCTAGACGGCCATCGGGACAAGACCATGGGAACCAGATGAGTCCTCTGCACAATGTGACTTTGCTGCAGCCTGGAATTAAACTGCTGGTTTCGTCTGGCCAGAGGAGAACTGGCCCCCCGACTGAGCCTGGTTTTCCCCAAGGTTTTTTCTCCATTCTGACACCGATGGAGTTTTGGTTCCTTGCCGCTGTCGCCTCTGGCTTGCTTAGTTGGGGACACTTAATATCCAGCGATATAGTCGACTTGATTTCACAGATACTATTTAAACTGAACTGAGCCGGGCGATGACATCACTGAATTTAATGATGAGCTGCCTTTAACTGAAAATTTAGTGTTTACTATTGTCATTTTGCATTATTGACACTATTTTCCTATTTAATACTGTAAAGCTGCTTTGACACAATCTGTATTGTTAAAAGCGCTATGTAAATAAATGTGACTTGACTTGACTTATTGGCGCCTTTCTTGACACTCAAGGTCACCATACATCATTAACCATTACAATCACAATAATTAAAGACAATGAAATACAATACAGTTTTTAAAAGACAATGCAGTTGTGGTCAGAGGGAGTAAGCTATTCTAAACAGATGGGTTTTGAGTTTGGATTTAAAATGTGGGAGAGAGTCTGTGTTACGGAGGTAAGGTGGAAGTGAGTTCCAGAGCAGTAACAAGGCGGACGGGGGGAACAGAGAAATGGATGGAGGTAGAGGATCTGAGAGTGTGAGAGGGTGTGGCAATATGGAGGAGGTCAAAAAGATATGAAGGGGCGAGATTATGAATGGCTTTAAAAGTGAGAAGTATTTTATAGTTGATATGGTAAGTGATGTGGAGCCAATGGAGTTGTTGTAGAATGGGTGTGATGTGATGGATAGAGGGGGTGCAAGTGAAAATATGGAGTTTGTTTAATGTTAATCTTGTGTCTATAAGAATAAGTTCTGTTTTATTACTATTTAATTTGAAGAAGTTTGAAATGAACCAGGATTTTATTTCATGGAGGCAATTGGTGAGGGAGGATAGTGGGAGTTTGGAGTTGGGTTTGGTTGAAAGATAGAGCTGGGTGTCATCTGCTTAGCAATTGAAGTGAATCTGATGTTTACGGAAGATGTAACCAAGGGGGAGAAGGTAAATGATGAACCCTGGGAGCCCTGGGGCACACCTGAGGTGACAGGGACTGGATGGGAGGTGAATGATTTTAACTTCCTGAGAGGTATGAATGGAACCAGTTGAGTGGTGTGTTAGTGATACCAATAGAGGAGATTCTGTCCACAAGGATGGTGTGTGAAATTGTGTCGAAGGCCACACTCAAATCAAGCAGGAGGAAAATGGATAGTGAACCAGAGTCAGCCGCTAGGAGGAAGTCATTAGTGATTTTAAGGAATGCTGTTTCTGTGCTATGAAGGGAACGGAAACCAGACTGGAATTGTTCATATAAATTATTGCAGGAGAGATGGGTATGGAGTTGAGCAGCAACTATTTTTTTCAAGAATTTTGGAGATTTGGAATTGGAAGATTTGAAATAGGAAGAAAAATATTAAGGTTTTTGGGGTCTGAACCAGGTTTCTTAAGAATTGGAGTAAAGCAGCTGTTTTGAGAGAAGAAGGAACAATTCCAGTGGTAAGGGAAGAGTGAATGATATCTGTGATGAGAGGGGACAGAGAGGGGAGGGTGGCCTTTACAAGAACAGTAGGAATGGGTTTAATTTACAGGCTGAAGATTTTGATTTTTGAATGAGTTTGGAAATTACATTTACTGAGGGTAAGGTAAATGCTGAGAGTGAATGGGTGGGGGCAAATGAAACTGGGACAGGTGAATTCGGAGCAGAAGTGGACATAAGTTGCTGGTGAATGTGTTCGATTTTTAAAGAGAAAAATGATATAGTGTTACAGAAATCAGAAGAGTACAGGTGAGGAGGAAGTGAATCCGGGGGTGTTGTGAAGTTTGTAAGGAGAAGAGGGCCTTTGAATTTCCTTCATTTGAGCTGATTAAACCAGAATAATATGTGGGTTTGGATTTAGAAATACAGTCTTTATAATGAAGAATGTGGTTTAAATACATGTCCTTGTGCACAGTGAGACCGGTTTTCCTATAGAGTCTTTCGAGTTGTCGTCCTTTTGTTTTTAATTGTCTAAGAGTGGAAGTGAACCAAGGTGCAGAGAGAGTAAATGAGACAGTCCTGGTTTTGAGTCGAGCAAGGTTATTGAGAAGGTTATAAAGATTGTTATTGTAGTGAGAGAGCAGTTCATCCGGGGTAAAAAAAAAACTGTTGGCACTGGGGAGGCTAGTGATGCTAGAGGATATATTGTCCAAGTTGATATCCTTAATTTTTCGGAATTTTATATTGTGTGGAGGGTTAGATTTGGAGAGAAAAAAATCTGCTTTTCAACAGGTGTAACACCTGAGCAGCAGATTAAATCCAGAATATGTCCTTTAATGTGTGTGGGAAAGTTTATATATTGCTGTAATCCAAAACTGTCCAAACAGGATGTGAAATATTTGGTGAGAGTGTTGTTAACATTATCCATATGTATATTAAAATCCCCCAGAAGTATTATGTTTGGTGAGAGTGTGGAAAGGTGGGCCAGGAAGGCAGCAAAGTCAATAATAAAATCCTTGTTAGGCATTTTCTACCCTGATTTTAGCCATCTAAATTAAACAGTTTAAAGGGGCATGTCTCCTTTAATACTTCAATGTAAACAGGCACTGCTATGATTGGGAAACATCTTGGCACATAAAATAAGCATGAATGCTTTCATCATAACTAACAGAGTGACGACACAAGTAAATAGGGGCAGTTGTGGCCTAATGGTTAGAGAGTCTGACTTGTAACCCAAAGGTTGTGGGTTTGAGTCTCAGAACCGGGATTGTATGTGGGGGGAGTGAATGATCAGTGCTCTCTTCCACCCTCAGTACCGCTACCCTTGTGGCACTGAATCCCCAACTGCTCCCTGGGTGCTGCAGCAAAACTGTCTGCCCACTGCTGTGTGTGTGCGTGCACTTGGATGGGTTAAATTCTGAGTGTACCATATGTCATGTCACTTTTACTTTCAAATAAGAGATTCACTGTGTAGTGTAGACAGCGTCATTGATCATAAAAGGAATTTTGGCAGCAATGCAGAGTTCATGCTAAAGTGATTGACAGCTCCAGCTATTAGGAAGCATTCTTTACTTTTTTTCTGTATATAATTTAATCACAATTTAAATAACAGGTGATAAATAAACAATTTGTGACAAAGAACATCTGACCATAGGACCATGAGTCCTCACATATAAAAAATCACTGATTTACAGATTAAACATTAGAATTAACATATTTAGACTACATGTTGCAGCATTACTGTCTGGTTCATATATTTCCATAAAAGTCTGTTTGAAAAACCTGCATCAAATTTTGACTGGTTTACCTAAGAATCCAAAGTGAAAGGTACAGAACAAACAAGTAATGCCCTACTGAGAAATTCACATAGTTGAAAGCAAATATCCTCTTAATTAACATTGGATCCTTTGGAAGGTAATGTTAATTTTAGTCCAGTGATCCTGGTTTAGTAGTTCTTCTGTCTGTCCATATGTCTGTCACTAATGTTCCCTATTGTTTGATTACATTGACTAAGAGGCTCAGTTGGCTTAAAACAGCTGAGAGTATGTTTTTTAGAGGTTTTATCAGCGTTCCATCGCAAATCTACTACAAATGTTCCCACTTTTGCATAGTTGAGCATATGAGCATATGAACACAATAATTAGAAGGGACATTACTTGACAAATTAAAGGTGCCTCAAATGTACAGTATCAAATACTGTAAATGTCTACAGTGTCAAATCAGTTGAATTTAGCTTCAAAATGAAAAAAAAAAACAATAAATAAAGGAGGTATTTATGTGTAATAGATCTATGTTCTATATGAATATGATTTTGATGATAATGACCTACTGATTGCACAGACACTATTGGAAGAGAGCTGAACTGGAAGATTACATCACTGAATCATCAATGAGCTGACTTTAGCTGGAAAAGTACTCTTTTTGTGACATCTATAACTACAACCCAGAACTTGACTCTGACCCCTTCGGTGAGGAAGGCAGCCTGTGTTCCTTCAAGGTCGCCGTGATTTTGCCAAGTAAGACATGTTCCTGGATCAATATCTTTTGATGATCCTGGATCAACATTATTGTCCAAAAATATAGACTTAACCCAATCCTTACCCCTAACCCTAACCTTACCCATAATTTATTCCTAAAATCAGAGGGAAATGATAGCTGATTAACAAGGATGTAGAAGCACCTAACCCTGATTTTAAGCCTAAAACAGATATTTCCTAAAAAGTTATATCTCAATTCTGATCGGTTGATTGGAATGTTGTTGATCCAGGAACATGTTGTACTTGCAGTGGCCTTGACAATGAGTTGGACATGGAGCTGGATGATGAATAGGAAGTGGACAACTTCATGGAAGACAGGTTCCCCCGAGCTCTGTGCGTCTAAAGCTTTCTCAGGGATGACGACCTGCACTTCAGCCAAAGGGCCTCTCCTTTGCACACAATTAATTTTCTTTTATGAGGGGGAAAAACTGTCAAAACTTTATTTTCTGGGGATTTTCGTAAATGTGTGTTTGTTTTTACTTTGGTTCACTGTGGACGGAGGAGGGTTAATTTTACAACTCCCGTTTCATTTAATTTGCATTATTGCATTTTCATTTAATTTCATTTGCCTCTAAAGAAGATCTCAGACTGTGGCTGAGAATAATTCCAAGAAAGCTGCTTGGACAAGGTCTGACATGGACTCATTTAGGCATTGGCTGAGACATATAAAGCCACTGGAAACCAGCTCATCCTAGGAGTGAATGAAAGTCACATTCAGACACCTGCATTTTGACAGTGGAGATTTTGAACACACTTTGGAAAACAAAGACTGCATGCCTTCTGGATTTATGCCCCTCTTAAACCAATGTAAAATTGGTTCTCCTAATCTTTTCATAATTTGTCAATAATCCTTGCATTATTGACAAACTATTTTCCTGTTTGACACTAAAAAAGCTGCTTTGACACAATCAGTATCACTATACAAATAAAAGTGAATATTAAAAGTGACACATAAGTCTTAAGAATGCAAATATGATACATTGACTAACATATATGATATATTGACATGATATTTTGTATTGTGACTGTCAGGTAGGCTACACTACCTGACTACATCATGACAAAATGTTATTGATGTGTCACCATATAATTGAATATGGTGACACATCAATAACATTTTGTAATTGAGTTAATCAGTAATTTAGTTTGTATGATGAGCAGACTAAAGTTTAAGTGGTTATTCACCCTCAATTCAAATCAAAGTATGATGCTCATCATAGTGCTTCTTTTTGGAGCTTGAAACTTCTGGACCCCTTTGACAAAAATAGATGAGACAGATTAAAAAATATCTGGTGCAGAGATTTGTATACAAACTCAAGCTTTAAAAGACATTCATTGTTTTGCGATCCTTCAAAAGCCTAAATTTAAAAAGTTGTTTGCACATATCATAACCACAAGCAGGTTTGCACTAATTTGACGCTGTTTAATAATGAGAGGAGCTTTTATCTGCCTTCTCTGACATTTGTACAGTGATTAAAACTGTGCCACTGCACATTAAAGTACAAATAAATGTATACTTTTATTACTATAATTTTATTTTTTCATGCCACAAAATAATGCAAATTTGTCTGAAATCCCCCAGTCCACTATATAGTGGATACAAAACAGAGATGGCACTACAGAACACAAAAGAAAAGAATATATGAGTTGGCATAACCAAGCATTAAGTACACTCTAAAAAAAGATGGTTCCCTTTCATGGGAACTTCGAACTGCGTCCTCTAGGGGTCACTATGGGGAATGCCTCGTCGTGACCCGTGTCTGAAGCATACATTGAAAAAACACCAACTCGTTGGCCGGCGACAGCCATGACGTCCCTACCGGTGCGACTACAGTATAAATCGGCGCCAGGAGCTACACATCATTCTCTTCTTCGTCTTCATTGACTGTTTTGTTTGAAGCGTGCATTTCTGTGGTAAGAGCGATCTCTATTTATCTCATTATGGCGAGCACTAGCAAAGCATTTAAGGATGTGTCCATCCGTGTTCACGTTGTTTAACATCTGATGACACACACGATCTATGCGTTGTTTTGTTTGGGCAAAGAGCACGCACGCGATGTCTCCGAGGGGGCAATCAGCGTGCACTGCGAGTGTTTTTTCCAAGGAAAAAATAAATAAAATAGCTCCGCTCTCATTTGTCTCTCTTTTCGAGGAAAGAGGGGCAGCCATCTGATTCCCGCGATCCAGGACCCGCCGATCCTGAGGCACGGAAGGGAATGAGCTCGTGGGGATTGCAGGTGGATCTGGCTGATGAGTTTGAAGGCGGTTTTCCCTTTCGTGATCGTCGGCTGTGCACGAGAGAGGCTTTACTTGCCGTGAAGCGGGTGAAGAAAGTGACGTCGCGAAATATCTCGATGAACGTTATTTTTCTGGCCATAAACCCTCCAGCTCAGGTGGGCCTTCCTTTCTTCCTGTTTTTCATATAAAGATTGAGAAGGAATGGAAGAGGCAGTTTTTCTTCACGCATCCATCGATTCCAGCATACAAGTTATGCCAACATCGATGCGATGCGCAAAAGCGGTTATGAGAAGATGCCCCTATAGAGAGACGCTGGTCAGCTATCTCTCTATGGGTGAGACGTCCTCTAAGACTCCCTTCCTTGACATCTCGCTCAGATGCCAGGGCATACGCAGCAGCAGCAGGTCGGGCTGTCGCTTCATTGCACACGATGGTGATGCTCCAAGCATATCAGGCTGACCGGCTGAAAGACTGGGATAGAAGTCCAGGTC
>NW_015505988.1:89409-97811 GCF_001515645.1 Sinocyclocheilus grahami | reverse complement strand
CCTTCCTAATTCCCCTGTAACCACCATCTCTCCACCTGACCGAGGTTAGGTGGAAGCTTCTTGCATAACAGTCTCCTACTGGACCTAGGATGTTTTGGTTGGTTCTATGGCTTCATAGTAACCACCTTACTGATGGTCCGGTCTAGAGGCTTCTACAGAGCTCCGACGCGGGAACCATGGTGGGTGAGTACGATCCATGTATAATATATGTATATATGAATATATATGTGTATCTAATGAGACTGGGGGTTGTGTGTATAACCCTTCTGCTAGTTTATTTGCAGTGTTTCCTGGGACCTGTGTGTTTCTGGCCCTTTCTAGGGTAGGTCCTCGATGGGCACCCCCTCTGCTGGGTTCAGAAACCGGGTGCTCGACTTGCAGTGCTTATTTCACTCGTCGATATATGTCCAGACGGTAAGTAAGCCGGTTTTACTACCTGGATCATGCGACCATAACACAGGCTTCTGCGGGAGCCTTCGTGATCATCAGGCCCCCGGCACGTCACTGCAAAAATTTCCTAGACGTCCGGGCTGGGGTTACACTTTCACTCTACCCTGACTGGTCTACCATATCTGGGTCGCCCTGAGGGGTTTCCCGATCACCAGGATATCCCCTCTTGCTGAGGCATCGAGCGGGAGGGAATCTATTCCTGATTCCAAGCCTTGAGCTCTACCCCGGGCCCAGGAGTCTGGCCCTAACAGGTAAGTATTTTGGGGTATGTAGCCTAGGCCTTTGGCCGTAGGGAATAACGTCACTGACAGCCGTCTTAACGTCCCAGGGGCGACTCCCATAGCAAAATGGTAGAGTTGGTACTTAGTGCTTGCCATGGTTCTGCATGTACCCATGGTGGCGTGGGTATACCGTTCCCCATAGCGACCCCTAGAGGATGCAGTTCGAAGTTCCCATGAAAGGGAACGTCTCAGGCTACTTATGTAACCATGGTTCCCTGAGTAGGGAACGAGACACTGCGTCCTCTAGGTTTCTTGCCATGCTGCGGACGCAAGCTTCAGACGAATTGTAAATTAATACTTGGGTTTATGCATAAACATGCCCAGTCACAAAACACACTAGCACATATTAAAGCATTGACTAATGTTAACAAATTAGACCTTATTGCAAACTTTTACCATGGAATCTTATGAAAAGTGTTATGTTATTGTTACAAGACAAAGAACTCTAACCTGTTACTGTTTAGAGTGCTTGATGAGCTCATAGCCTTATAAGTGAAACTATTTTATTTTGGTTTTGGTATCAGGTTTTAAAGCCTGCAGTGATTTCACCAAGCTCCTCCCAAGATTTGAAGGAACTTTTTGGAGACCCTGCAAACACGGTTGCTTTCACACTAGTACTTTTGGTGGGCACCTGGGTTCGATTGACGTCAGAGGTTGGTTTGTTTGGATGATGTGAACGCTGTCTTTCGAACTCGGGTGTGCACCCGCGAACCGTACCCGAGTTCGCTTGGGTGCTTTCACACCTGTAGATCGATTGCTTTGTTCCGAAACAGGGATTAAAATTATTACAACGTTGCTTTTTATTCTTGGTGTGGTTCGCTTTCACATGGCAAAGTTTCTAAATGGACCAAATTTGTTAATACAAGTCACGCGCAAGTAAACTGTTGTCTCATTGGTCAAAGTTCCACGGTTTATTTTCCGGGATTCCACTTAGCTATCACGACTGTCATCCGTCAGGACGGAACGACAACAGCTTTTTTTTTTGTAGCTGTCCTTATATTAATCAGTCATTTTGAGCAGGAGTCCAGGATTCATCGGGAATTTTTTTTTTAAATGCATCTACTAGGAAGAAGAGCAATAAGACGGCATTATAAAATAAAAAAAGCTTTGTAAACAAAGCGAACAGTTAAAAAACGTAAATATATAAAAGTGCAGAGAGCAATGTTTGCCGCCTTCTCCTGCACCATCATTACTAAGCAATGGGGTAAACAGCTGCTGGCTTGATGACGCAAACGAACCGCGGTTTGGACCCAAATTAAATTAAATGAATGCAGTCCAGCGGGGGCAGGGGGAGGGGGGAGCAATCGAACTCGGGTTCGGTCCAGGCAAGCGAACCAAGTGTGAAAGCAAGAGTATCGATCTGTGATGTCAAACTGAAAGGGGTTGCATGGTATCCACTCACGTTTAACTTTTTGTCTGTTGTTACGGTCAGAAAAAAAATTTAATCACATAGCCTAGCCAATGATCACTAGATTTATACAGATGTGACTATAATGATTCTGTAAATGGTAATCAGCACCCAAATATTGTAAATAATAATGTGGAAGTTACTGCCTTTTGCCTTGGCGTGACATCTCACTTTTTGCAGGCAATGCAAAAGCAGAGTACCTACAATAACTTCAAAATAGTGGTAGAAATCAAGTTTGAGATCATTTTCATTAAAACATCTAATTGCCAGATTTCCAGTGTCCTACTCATAATTAATAGGGCTGTGAATCTTTGGGTAGACAGCGAATCGATTCGATTCACGATTCATATGTTTTCGATTCGATTCAAGAACGATTTTTGCAAATTAAGAACGATTCAATTTGATTCGATTCACAATTAAATTAGGTTCGATTCGATTATAACGATTCGATTCTGCATTCTTTAAGTGCATTCACAGGATTATTTAAATGCTTCCCCTAAAATCTTTAAATGCTTAGTCAGGGGGCAAATTACACAGCAGCCTTTATGGTTAGAGAACCATGGGTTAGAGAGAGAAAAAAACAAACACTTTTGTCCATTGTTAGATGCAAATTTAATGATGCTATGGCATGACATGGCATATGTAGAAATGTATGTAAGCCAAGACTTTAAAAAAAGAGTTTTAAAAAGTATTATGTATAGGCTAACATTTTGTCACATCAGGGGCGTAGCCATCATTTCAGAAGTGACAGAAATGTCAAATACAATAATTTTATGTAGGCCTATGAATGTATTATTATATACTGTATATGAATGTATTAATATTTTTTCCTAATGGCAATTTTATGATTGTTTTATATAGGCCTACCAGTTCACTATGTAGCCATCACCCTTCTTTGGTATTCCAAAGGTATTCAGTTTCAGTTTAGTTAGTTTTTATCTTACAAGTTCAATGTTAAAAAGAGGAAACGCACAGAAGTTTGACACTGAAAGACAAAGAGCTCTACAAGCTCAAGAACCATTTTGAGGTGCTCAGCAACACAAAAGAAGAATCCAGCTTGGATGATGCACTTGACAGTATCAACGACACGATAAAGAAAACAGCTGAAGTAGACACTTACATTTTTGCTCTGTCCATGCAATAAATGCATCAGATGTCGTCAGTATGACCGAGAGCCATTGAAAAACTACAGAAAAGCAAAACTACTTCACTTTAGCATTACTAGCCACGAGTACTAAGGAGAGATCACACATTAGCTGCTCAAAAAATGTGTATATATTTTGAAAGCATTGAATCGCTATAGAAATCGCGATTCATTCGATTCTTAGCATTTTATATCGATTACTGTCCGAAATCGACGATTCACGATTAAAAAAATCGTGCTTCAAGGGTCAGGGTTTGTAATCGATAAAACGAGTGAATCGTTACACCCCTAATAATAAATTTTTTTCTGGACAAATAAAAATCTTTAAAGCCATTTTTCTAAGGGTGCTTTCACACCTGGCTCGTTGTTTCGGAACCTTTCCCCCCTTAGCTCAGTTCGTTTGGGCATATGTGAACACAGCAATCGTGCCCGGATCCGTGCCAAAACAATCGGTCCGAGATTGCCTGAACGAGGTGGTCTCGGCTCGATTGGAAACGAACTCTGGTTCGGTTGTAGTGAGAAAGCAATCCGATCTAACGGACCAACAAACCAGGCTATATCACAATGTATAATGGGTAATTGCGTAAATTCCGTGAAAAGCATTAGCTTTGTTGTTTTGCTAATACTTCAAAAACCTGTGAATGTCTGTGGGTGAGCACGTCTTCACCATTCAAAATAAAAAAGCGCACTTTTTCATTTTATAATGCCGTCTTATTGCTCTTCTTCCTAGTAGGTGAATTTTAAAAATGTTTTCCCGATGAATCCTGGACTCCTCCTCAAAATTATTAATTATTTAATTAAATCAGACAATACTAATGTTTTTATAGATTTTGGTGTTGGTAATATTAGTTGATTTTACTGCTGAATATGCATTTAAATTTAATTTCTAATTTTATAGGCCCCCAGAAAGAGATCGGGAACGGGCCCCTCCCCCTTGGCCCCCTTCAAATTTTCAATTCAATAATCCGGCCCTCAAATGAAACTAATTGAATAGCCCTGGTCTAGCGAGTTTCACACTCTGGAGCAGAGCGGCAAGTCCACCTGTCACTCAAGTGGCCACGCCCTTAATTATGCACAACTTTAAGGCTTAATATAATTTCAACGGATGAGTTACCCCCCTCACAGCTGTCATGAAGGGCAAAATTACCTATATAGACCAAAATCACTTTTTGTACCAGGCTGTAAACAGTTTTTTCTGCTGTAAAGTTGGGCATTTTAACATGGGGAGTCTATGGGACAGACTCCCTTTTGGAGCCAGCCTCTAGCGGCCAGTCGATAAACTGCACTTTTTGTCATTTCCGTGTTGGTTTCAGGCGAGAGCTGGAACCAACTGGAGCTGGAGCTTTTCAGGCACACTTTATAAAACGATCATGTTGCCATTTTCATTTGAAAATGCAACTTTCAATATAATACATATTCCAGTGCATGTGGCAAAGAGGTTTGCATACTTGAGCTAAGGAAAGGGGGTTGTACTAGAAATGCAAACAGTAAAATTTTGTGTTTGTGCAGTAAACAGGTTGTGTGTGTGAGATCATGAAGACTTGAATTTGGCTTATTCAGTACTCAAATGTTACACCTATCTATGCAATACAGTGGAATACTGCAATAAGTTTAGTATACGACCCCTATTAATAAAAAAAAATATATTTTTATTATTATTATACCCTCACTGGGGGCTGAGCCCCCTTAAAATGAAAATCCTAGAATCGCCCCTGCTTCTGTGTAATACTAAAGGAGATGTTATGTAGAATGTTAGCCTATGGAATAGTAATATGAATAGTAAGTCACTATTCATTATCACACACGATATCATTTTCACTGTATGGAAGATATATCTAGTAAAAATTAGTAAAAAATGATATTCTGGCTAAATTTTTGCAGAGGATTTGTAAATTATGACAACAATTTCCAATTAATGGGGAAGTATAGCATAATGCCAAATAAGTTTGCATTACATTTGTGTGTTTGTTTGTTTATAAATTACTTATTCTTGCACTGTTGTTACCTGACTGTGTTTTAGGGTCTACACTCTTAAAAATAAAGGTGCTTCAAAAGGTTCTTCAAGCGATGCCATAGAAGAACCATTTTTAGTTCCACAAAGAGCCATTCAGTCAAAGGTTCTTTAAAGAACCATCTCTTTATTAACTTTTTTATAATCTCAAGAACCTTTTTTCGCCCCAAAGAACCTTTTGTGAAACAGAAAGGTTCTTCAGATGTTGAAGGTTCTTTATTGAACCATTTAGACAAAAAGGTTCTTCTATGGCATCGTGAAGCACCTTTATTTTTAAGAGTGTAGGGGACTGACAGCTCCACTTAAATCCGTACAGGACTGGAAGGTGGTGATCATGTCAGGTTCTAAAACACCTTCTTCCATTCAATGAAGATGAGCTGTTTTGACCTGCATGGGGGCTTCTCGGTCTCCCCACCAGCCGCCAGACCAACATCATTAGTTTATCAGCAATTGTGTTTGCTGTTCTCATACTTTAAACAGTTTGATCTTCTTTTTTTCTGAAGGTTGATTGGGGATACACGTTTCCCCCTTATTTTTTTCCTTTTTAATGCAGCTCTACAGGGTTGTAATAAGGATGAAATAATTAATTAATGATTAAATAATTATCATCTGCTCACTCAGGCTGCAATTAATTTAATCAAAAATACAATAAATAAAAAATACAACTATTTTAATTTATACTGAAGTGTAATTTATTCCTGTGATGGCCAAGCTAAAAGCTCATATTTTCAGCATAATTAACCCAGACATGATCTTTACTGTGACATGATCCTTCAGAAATCAATCTAGCATGGTGATTTGGTGCTCAAGAAATTTGAGATTTCTTAGTATTATCAATGTTGAAAAGAGTTGTCCTGCTTATTTTTATTGTGCACACTGCGATACATTTTTTTTTAGGGTTCTTTGATATTCAGGATTCAGTTCATAAAGTTAGGTTGTATATTGTTTTGATATCTTCTTACCGATGGGTGGTGTCTATGAACCAAAAAACACACCTTAAAAGTTGTTGTTGAATAACTTCTGTTGGTCGTTCCTGTTTTGATGTTATGAAGAAAAGCAATCAAGATCGTAAATTAAAGTAATATATTTTCCTTAATTTTTATGAACATAGTAAAGGTGACAGTAGTGGCTGAGAATGAGTGAACATGGATGGATTCATGGATGTTTGGGTGATTACCTCGAAGCAGTTCAATAAAGACAGATTATTTGCCTGTATTTATTATGACTTATATACAACTATATATGTAGGAACAACATACCACAAATTTCAAACATTCAAGCAATAACTGTACATGTTCCAATGGTTTAAATGCAAAACATACATTTGCTGAATTGTAGTGTTACATTTAAATATACTATTATACATTTAACATTTTTGACAGTAAAGTGCAACTGAACAAAATGGTGTACATCTAACACTCAAATTACCACCTGCTATGAACCTATGTCCTCAGTTCAAGTAATCATACGACAAACTATTCAATCGGGCTACAGTCACCATGAATTAAACTCGAGGGTCCTGCCCTCTAACAACAATTATAAAATTGGAATTTAAAAACTTTCATAAAAATGTGCTGACACCAATACACAGAATTAAAACAAAAACAGGCCTTAAAGGGATAGTTCACCCAAAAATGAAAATTCTGTCATTATTTACTCACCCTCATGTCGTTCCAAACCCGTAAGACCTCCGTTCATCTTCGGAACACAAATTAAGATATTTTTGAAGGAATCTGAGAGCTCTCTGACCGTCCCCATAGACAGCAAGGGTTCTTACATGATCAGGAGTTCAACCGTGATTTTACAAAGCTACGAGAATACTTTTGTGCAAGTAAAAAATAACGACTTTATTCAACAATTCGTCTCCTCTGCGTCACCCTAGCGCCATTTTGGAGAGTATCCACTGAATGTAAATTGCATACGCTATTTTGTGTCAGCTGCGCCATGTGGACACGTTTTCGTTCAAATCAAAGCGTAAACAGCGAGGAAACAAATTGTTGAATAAAGTCGTTCTTTTTTTTTTCTTTTGAGCACAAAAAGTATTCTCGTAGCTTTGTTAAATCACGGTTGAACCCCTGATGTCACATGGATTATTTTACCGATCTCCTTGCTACGTTTCTGGACCTTGATCATGTAAGAACCCTTGCTGTCTATGGGGACGGTCAGAGAGCTCTCAGATTCCTTCAAAAATATCTTAATTTGTGTTCCGAAGATGAACGGAGGTCTTACGGGTTTGGAATGACATGAGGGTGAGTAAATAATGACAGAATTTTCATTTTTGGGTGAACTACCCCTTTAAGTAGCATCCTGGGAAGGCGGTCATAAATGGAATAATTTGAGGGAGAGATTTAAAAAAAGATCTGCAACAAATCTAAGGCTTTGTTCTCGCACACAGATTTGATTTGGTTTCCATATCGGACCTTTAGAAATGACCACACAGTCATTTTTCAGTTCTTTTTCTTAGACACTAATTGCTAGAGTAATGATGTACGAGTCATCACATTGCCAAGAGTCTTCCAAAAAATAAGATCAGAATCAGATTATTTTTGTAAAATTTGGTTTTCATGTTAAAGGGGTCATATGATGTTGCTAAACATTATTTTGTGTATTTGGTGTAATGAAATGTGTTTACACATTATTTTCCACATACTGTACATTGTTTCTCCTCTATGCCCCGCCTTTCTGAAATGCGTCGATTTTTACAAAGCTCATCGGTCTGAAAAGCGAGGTGTGCTCTGATTGGCCAGCTATCTAGTGCGTTGTGATTGGCCGAATACCTCAAGCGTGTGATGGAAATTTTACGCCCCTTACCATACTGTGATGCCGTCAGGCCGGAGCGTAACATAAAACCATGTCTGCATTTGTGATCGGAGAAATGACAAACAACAAGCGCTACTCTACACTGCCCAAAACTCACGTTTGAATCATCAGTGGCAAATTCTTTAAATATAAAAAAAACGTACTTACAATTTGTGAGTCAGAACAGCCGGCATTGTAGTCTACTCTCCCAGGATCAGGAAACAGTCCTCCATAAAATGTGCTGGACACATCTGAATATTTGGGTTGAACTGTTCTGGAACAGTGTTGTAAATACAACTTAACCACTGA
>NW_015505988.1:88756-88966 GCF_001515645.1 Sinocyclocheilus grahami | reverse complement strand
TGACGGCTAGAGTGAGGAACGGCCGGCGGGCTGAGTGAGAGGAGGCCGGTGAGCTTGAGAATGGCGCGGCCGGCGGATTTGACGAAGGAGTCAAACAAAGCGGATATCATCCTCTTTTGGAAGGCCAAACAAAGTAGTTTCACTTTCACAACGAAACAGTGTCTCCACGGCATGGCGGCGGCGGCAACAACAATACTACAGTGAGAATAA
>NW_015505988.1:77402-88074 GCF_001515645.1 Sinocyclocheilus grahami | reverse complement strand
AAAGTTGATGTATTTCCTCAGCGACCAGCACGGATCAGCTCCAGGCATGACGAAGCAGATATCGTCCTCTTTTGGAAGACCAAACAAAGTAGTTTCGCTTTCACAACGAAACACAGTGTCACACACGGCGGGCTTGAGTGAGCGGAGGCCGGTGAGCTTGAGAATGGCGCGGCCGGCGGATTTGACGAAGGAGTCAAACAAAGCGGATATCATCCTCTTTTGGAAGGCCAAACAAAGTAGTTTCACTTTCACAACGAAACAGTGTCTCCACGGCATGGCGGCGGCGGCAACAACAATACTACAGTGAGAATAAAAGTTATGCTTTCTTTCTTTGCGTGAACATTTGGGCGGCGTTATGCAAATCTTCCCACATCATGACGTTTTAGGTAGGCGTGGTTGACTCTTAACTTTTATAAAGAATATCTCTTTGGATTTGAGACTTTAGTCTTTGCAACTTTACAGATCTTCTTTATGCACCAAGAGCTTGTAACACTTCAAAGAGAAAGGAAAAATTTTAATCACATCATATGACCCCTTTAATAAAAGAAAAAACACATATTTTCTGCCTGTCTGAACACTGCCTTGATATGGAGTACCCAGACTTAATGTAAGGTTTCTGTTGCAGAAAGCAACATTCCAAAACAGAGGGTGAATTCTCAAATAGGATGTCTGTATTTTCAAAATGTCCAATTTTTCCATTCAGATTCAGGCAAAGGAAGTCCAACTCAGAGCTGATGCGTTCGAGCTTGACTGTCTCGGCACAAGGAGCGGATTTCACAGTAAAGGAGTGGAATGATGAAGAGTACACTGCACCCTGTCTGTGGATGAGAGAAAAACAAATGTTAAAATGTTTGCTCATCTCAGCTTGCGGAACATTTTTATGATGTTATTTATTCTGTGTTCAATATTTTTCCATTCAGATTCAGGCAAAGGAAGTCCAACTCAGAGCTGATGCGTTCGAGCTTGACTGTCTCGGCACAAGGAGCGGATTTCACAGTAAAGGAGTGGAATGATGAAGAGTACACTGCACCCTGTCTGTGGATGAGAGAAAAACAAATGTTAAAATGTTTGCTCAGCTCAGCTTGCGGAACATTTTTATGATGTTATTTATTCTGTGTTCAACTATCTTATACCAGACCCATAAAAAGGTTTGGCAAAGTTTTCTTTCTTGTGCTGATGTATTTTCTGTTGAAATAGGAAGTTTGGGTGGTTTCTGGATTGTGCCCTTTGTTTTAGTTTTAGTTAAATTACATGATTTGCTGCTTGCTAGTCAGTGGTAAAAAGTATTGAAGGGAGCAGGCCCATTTCTAGGCACAGGCAAGCTAGACTAGAGGGCGCCACCAGCAGGTGGGGGTGCCAATGAGCGCAAGTACTTGCACTACATTTTAGCAGGGTTGTGATTAAGAGTGGCACGGCCACCCTGAAATATGATTGCCGCCCCCAGTGAATCCCCCAACATCATTGGGCTAGAGTATACCTGTATGCCATTGGATCGGAGCGCTGTCAATTGCTGCCTGATTGTTGGATGCAAAGTTTGCATTTGGAGCACTCAACAACACCATTAGATCAATGGGTTCTGTCAGTGCTTTGGCAAAGTAACGCTTTGTCATGCAGTAAAGCTAAGTTCAAAGGCCAATTTAAAATATTGGCAAATCATGCTGCAAAATTGGTGTGATTTTGCGCCAATGCATTGTTAAATGATCAGTGTGTTGTGTAATATTCCCATAGAAGACTTTAATGGCCAATTTAAAAAATACTGGAATAGTAAAATTTGCTAATTCACAAGATCAATACACCCTATTTTAAACCACTTTGTTGAATTTAACGCATCCTTATGGAAGTATTGAAATGCTGAATTAATTAATTCACTTCTAACAGCGCTTAAAGCGAGCAGCGTCATACAGAGAGGGCAGAGCGTCCCGTTATTTAAAGGGGAAGTTCACATGTCAATGAGTAACAAAGGAATAAGTAGCTGGATTCTGATTACTTTTATGTGACTGGTCAAGCTTTTTTTTATGTAGTTTGGGATAACAAAGGGTTTTATAGGTTTGACTGAAATAATAATGAAAAAAACCAGACACTTTAAATCTTATTCTAGAGACCATTTGACTGTGTGGAATAGGATAAGACATCAATATTTTAGGTCTGTTTCCTGTTTTAAGTGAGTTTTAAGTTTGGTGAGGCTAATTCCACAAAAATCATACACTTCACATTGAATTTTGCATGAAGGAAAATGGGGCTAAAGCACAGTCACTGTTCACTAAATACTTTTTTGTCCACTGAAAATATGTGCTTTTAATGTTTCACTGACTGAATGTGTGAATTTGTGCTGTCGCATCACAATTAACCTACCATGATTATGAAAAAATAGAAGACGCACATCCATCCTAATTTGCTCTCAATAAGTGATACCAGATACTACAAAACAGAGACATTTTTAAATTAGTACTTACACATGATGACTAGCAGCACATAAATAACAACAATAATAATATAATTAAATAAAAAATAAACATCCACAATGAACATGATTTGCATATAACTACTAAAAAGATACAAATACAAATAAACCGATACAATAGATACAAGTAAATATACAAATGTGGTTACATTTTTATAACCAAAGAAAACAATTTAAAGCATCTCTTTGGAAGAGAGCTTCTTGGCATCTTAACACATTACCTGTCCCCCTGCAGCTCCAATGCTGCCTGTGCCGTCCACTATTCCTGTGACTGTGGCCAAAGCCTCCTGACTATTCTGCAGTGCTTCCTGTCGACCCAAATCTGCAGAAATCGCTGAACTGATTATGTTTGATGGGCCTCCGATAAGGAAACCTGAAACAAATTATAAACATATTCAAATGTTAAGGTTTCCAATACAAGAACGAGGAATAATTGTGAATTGAGTTTACAGTTATAAATTCTTTTATCATATTATAATGTGTCACCTGTTGCTGCTAGAAGAGCTCCATTTACCAGCTGGTTATTTGGAGAGTCTGAGCAATTAAAAAAAAAAAAGTAAAAAAACAGAAGTTAAAAATGTATTCTGCTTTAATTTCTCAAATGATGATATAAATAAGAAGAGTTAGAAAGGGTAGTTGTATTTTCTAGACAGTATGATTTAGTCTCTAAACTCACGGCTGTATCCCACTAACGCTCCCATGGCCAGCAGCAAACTGATCGCTAACACAGGAGCTCGCTTTCCCAAAACATCTGAGATCAAGCCTTGTACTGTTCCTCCTGGAAGAGATTGCATTCAGCACATGAGCAAAATCTTTACACTGTGATTGCAAACTACTTCAGGAAGAAATGTAGTGTCCAAAGGCCTCAGTATACTCACACCAAAAATCTTATATATTTTTTTTTTGCTGCTAACAATTTTTCAGAAGCTGCCCACACCTTTGTAGGCAGTGTTTTAGAGGAGTATTTAAATGTGCGATGGATTGGGTAAAGAAAAGAATTGAAAAAGAGCCCCAAGTAACTCCTATCTGTTACACAAATTATTTATTTCTGTTTTTGCATCAAATCTATTTGTTTTTCGATTCATTTTGAATATTGGGGACTTGTGCTTTGTGAGTGTTAAAGGAGGCAAAAGAAAAATGTCATAGTTAAACATTTTTATTAAGTTCTATATTTTGTAATGTATTTAAAAAGTGTAATATTAAAGAGTTTAATCAACTGAAGGGTTCCATCCAAGTATTTAATCTGTTTTGTAGGGTTTTAGAATGCATTTTTCTTTTCCAACAAAATTTCACATAGGCTGATTTATAGACTTCATATAACTCTATAGAAATGAATGTAAGTTGAGCAGGAGATACAGAGTAATCCATTTCATTCACAACATCCTGACTCGCATGCAATGCAATCAGATTGGTTTGTGCATTTAGTTCAGGTTGACTTGTGTGTCATTTTGTGTAGATGTAAGTTTAACACGGATGCATTAAGAGCTAGGGGTGTAAACCTTTGAACAGAATGAAGCTACGTACGTGTTTCCCAGAAGACAAAATAAGTTAAATTTACCCTGATCATCCAATTCAAAAAGTTTAAAAGGACTTAAAGGATTTTTAGGCTGCATTTAGGCTGCATTAATTAGGACAACCGGAACCGGGAACACTTCCCATAACACCCGATGTACTTGCTACATCGTTAGAAGAATAGTATCTACGCTAATATTAGTCTGTTTCTTTCTTATTCTGAGGTCACTGTAGCCACCAGATTCAGTCTTTATCCAGATTAGATGGTCACCATAGCCACCCGATCCAGTACGTATCCAGGCCCAGATGGTGGATCAGCACCTAGAGATGTCCTCTACAGCCCTGAATGTCAGCGGAGATCAGGACAACTAGATGAGCCCCAGAGACAGATCCCCAGTGAAGACCTTGTCTCCTAGACGGCCAAGACAGACAAGACCACAGGAATCAGTTGAGTCCTCTGCACAATGTGACTTTGCTGCAGCCTGGAATTGAACTGCTGGTTTTGTCTGGCCAGAGGAGAACTGGCCCCCCGACTGAGCCTGGTTTTCCCCAAGGTTTTTTTCTCCATTCTGTCACCGATGGAGTTTTGGTTCCTTGCTGCTGTCGCCTCTGGCTTGCTTAAGCCCGGCTCACACTGTGCGATTTTGGCCACGATTTGGTCGTCTGAGACAAATTTTGTATATAATCCTAGGCTAAAATCTGTAGTCTTTGATCGTTAGTTTGACATGTTCACCGACAGCCGATTAATGGCCGTTGCGATAAAATTTTACCTCCGACGAACTTCTGGCAGTGTCAGAAGATTTGGCGCACAGTCCTGCAGTGTGACATCTCCTGCGACGAACGTCAAACTGTCTTCGTTTTTCAAGACAAGCCATGATCAGAATTAATGCTAGAGATTTCTTCTAACCGCATAAACTCCGGCGCTCTCGTCCTCCGCTCACAGAATTCATCTGATATGTTGCCTTTGCTATGATAAACACCGGTTAGACTGCTGTTTTCATGTGGGTGTGTACTTTGTAGTGCTGCTTGCACTATTCTGCATAAATACACTGGTATTGCCGCCATTCATATACTTTTATTGACAACATTACAGCCCCTCGTGCAATGCAGCTTGCAGTCACTGAACGTGTATAAGTTGATAAGGTAAATCTCCAGACAAGTTTTCACAGTCTGACATTAATGACAACTGAGATCCCAGAGTGTGACATGATCATCATGTTCGTACAGTCTGACAAGTACAATCCTAAAGGACTTTTTAAAAATCGCACAGTGTGAGCCCGGCTTTAGTTGGGGAAACTTAGTTTCCAGCGATATCGTCGACTTGATTTCAGATACTTTTTAAACTGAACTGAGCTGGATGATGACATCACTGAATTCAATGATGAACTGCCTTTAACTGAAAATTGAATGTTAACTATTGTCATTTTTTATTATTGACACTATTTTCCTAATTAATGCTGTACAGTTGCTTTGACAATCTGTATTGTTAAAAGCGCTATATAAATAAAGATGACTTGACATTACTTTTTCCTTCTGGAGCATCAGTGAGCATTTTAACCTTTTGTAATAGTTGCGTATGAGTCCCTCAGTTGTCCTTAGTGTGAAAAGATGTCATTGCTGGAAAAAGTTCAAGTATTAAGAATTAAGCATATGTAAACTTTTGAACGGGGTCATTTTTATAAATTCAATTGTTATTTTCTCTTATGGACTGTATGTAAACGTCTTTTATGTGAAATATCTTATTCAGGTCAGTACTAAATAAAAAATTACAAGCATTTTGTATGATCCCTCGTATTTTGGTAAAATAATTAACATTTTGCAGATACTGCAAAAGTGTATGTAAGTTTTGATCACAACTGTATGACTAATTTTGTGTATAGGATGTGTTTGGTTAAGTTAATTAGCCTGCTATAGTAATGCGCTTCAGTTTTCCAGTGTTTATTCAATGTTTAGCTTCACACAGCTAAAATAAGTTCCTGACATTTGTAGCGTCTGGACCAATCAGACACAATTGTTTTTTGTTATATTTAACAAATACTCTGTAACACCCCTCAGTCAAAATACCAACTATGAGGGTCTATGGACCCTTCCCCCGAAATGCATCTAACACCTCAGAAGGTAGAACTTTTGAAGGCAGAACCAATGCTGATATCACTGGTTTTATTGCCCAAAGGAATGCGGGCAGAGCACAACTCACAATTAATTTACCCTTAGGAAAGACACACAATGCCCATAAAAATGGACTCTGCTCTAATTAATTCATAGGAAAACCTTTCTGTGAATGAACACACATCTCCTCAGGACATTGTGTATACCATTACTGTTCTTGTATATTGTATTTTGAATTGTATACTGTTTTGTGTGTGTGTTATGATAGATCTCTAGTTAATATAACCCCACCGATACCATGTTTGGTCTCTTTGAATTTGTCTTCTGATGATCTAAATGAGCGTTTATATTATATGTGGGTATATAGGCAATATATTAGTGTTCTAAGAATCTATAGTAATTTTGATTTGAGTTCCATATGCAAATTACCATGCTCTGACACAATGGGTCATAAAACTCCCCAGTATTTCCAACCTCCCGCTTGAAATTTCAGCCATTCTCATTGGACAAGCCCATCCTGAGAGGCGTGAATCTTCTCAGACCTTAAAAGGCTCACGCACAGTTCCGCCCATGTTGTTGTTCCTCTTCTGCTAAGTCTTCTGCTAAAATCTTCTGATTGTGGCCCGTGTGGAGAGCGTGCCGGGCGTGCCCGGTGGCCTCCAACACATAGCCAGTCAGTCTGCGGTTCTGTTAGATTCTGAGAAGATGAGGATGCACCCATCTAAGGACACCCTAAGTCTGCGCCAGACCTCGGGCCTTGACTTTCCATTCACCAAAGATCCTAGGATCTCAGCTGATGTCTCTCTTAGCTCTTTTTCACTTTCCACTGGGAAGAAACTCCCAATCACCATCGAGTCTGAACATCTTTGGAGTTCATCACTCTTCAAACCCGGAAGAAGGTGATCGCGACTCCTACACCACCGAACCTCCAAACCATCAAGACTTTCATCCGAGACTGCATCCGTACGCTCGTTCCAGGCCAAGGCAATGCAAGTATCGTACATTTAACTAAACGAAACAGAGGTTTAGTATAAGCTGTAGACCCCGTTCTAAAACGGCGCTGATGGCTTTACTCGGGTGTTTAATTTACTCTTTTCATAGCTTCATTCTCTGGTTTTCCTGATGGTTTCACCTATCAAGTCTCATTTGCCCTTTCCCCTGTATGAGTGATTGTTTGTTTGTTTGTTTGTTAGACTAGTTTGTGTTAGTGTTTAGTTAATAAAACTCTTGTGCACAAATTACATGAGTTTCTGATTCTGCCTTGCAAATTAATTGTCCCTTTACGATTTTGATCCTTACTACATGCTCTAATGCATTAATATTGTAAGAAAGTATTTTCTGTGGCCACGGAAATATTTCTTTCCTAGAGTTGATATGAACTTACATTGAATGTTCGCTGGACGAACAGATTGGTTGATGCTAATTTAATTCTGCTACAGTTACTACTGGCAGCTGATATAAATAATTGTAATTAATCATAATTAATTGTAATTATTTATATACATTTCCAGTTTGAGCTAATTTGCTACACATTACTGAATATGATTGGATTATTTTAAACAACATTTACAACATGAACATTTACTTTAAAAACATTGCTTGTATTGTTAATATCTAACCTGTTATTTTGTAATCTGTATGTTTCAATATAAATCGTCTAATTATTGTTATGATGTGCATTTGTTGTTTCATCATTACTATCACTGACAGATATCAAAATTCCTTTGTTAACGACCAATTTCATCAGTAACTGCATTGATGATCTTTTGATTGGCTTGTTTCTTTCAGAGTGAAAAAAACGTAATTGGTAACGTCTGGTTAGAACCAAACTGGGTACTGACCAACAATGCCTCCCACATCATACCACACAGATAGCCGGTCGGCCTCAACCTCCTTCCAGCCAAAGTTGTTGCTGAGATAAAATGGAAGCCAGAAGAAGAAAGAGTAGTTGACCAGCTTCAGACATGCATAGGCCAGAGAATACTGCAGGAGACAGACAATAAATTAATCTCAAGTCTATTCGACAATAGTGGCCCATTTTTAGTATGCAAGTAAGAAAGCATTTAATTGGACACTGACAGGAATGACACCTGGCAGGCAGAAGGCCTGGAGAAAGCCGATGGCTTTGGGCTGTGGTTCAGGCTCCTCATCCCGCTGCTGTATGGAGTAATCATCACATAACTCATCTTCATCATCACTCATCAGAGGACGCTGACTGTCTGAGTCTCTTGTCACTGATCTCAGACCTGTCTCAGAGTAGTCACTTAGTCCTTAAAAAAAAATGCATTCACATGCCTTCATTGTGACAAGATTGTTTTACAGAGAGGTGTTCTAATCTCTTTTCTATTGCACTGCTAGAATAATGACCAACTAATAAGATTTATGCATTTGGTCACATGCCCAGAGCTGCTGCTGTTACTTTAAACCAGAGGTCCCCAACCACCGGGTCGCGACCCACTACCAGGCCATGGAAGAGCTGCTACCGGGTCGCAAGAACATTCTGGGAAAATGTGTATAGATATGACGTTCTGTTATTTACTGCGCATTAATGATTGTTCTAATTATTCAGTATTTTTGTTGTATGCGATAGATATGGAGTAGCAATTTGATGATTTCATGTTCAATTTGTAAATGAAAGATTGCTCTGATCTGTCATATAGGGGTTAAAACGGATCGCAGTTGATCCATGATCTGTATGGACCAGACCCCACCATTCGGCACGCATGTGATTAGCAGATTAATTTGCCAATTTACAAGTACATGCGATTTTAAACCACAAGAAGAAGAAAGAAAGAGATTCATTACTCACACACTGTTCTCACACACAGCCAAAATGCGCACAAGCATAGAGACATGTTTCAGATAGCGCGCCAATACCAAATCAATTCATCTTTCATGTCTCCCTGCGTTTGAGATACATAGGCTACACATAAAATTGTCAAAAAACCCTTCACGGCATGCTCATTCTCTGTGGTTTAATTTTTTTCCTGTTTAAATCATCCGATTTGTGAATTTGTGATTTGTTAAAAACCATATGATCCATTGAAATATATATATATATATATATATAAAACCCCCAACCGGTCTGCTACAATATTTTCAAAACGTAACCGGTCCGTGGTGTAAAAAAGGTTGGAGACCCCTGCTTTAAACTATGACTTGCTCTTGGAGCTCACAATCAGACTTTTTTTTACTAAATGACAGTGAACAGGAGAGAAAGAATCCAAAACCAGCTCTCTGGTATCTGTACTTTCATATTTGGTGTTGTTTAAGAAACACTACTGCAAATACAAAAACTGTACGAAGATGAACTCACCAATTTCTTTTGGGGATGTAAGCAGGCCAAAAAACACCACCACACCACCTGCAAACTGCACCACTGATGTCACGAGAAAAGCATACTGAAACACACATACACACAAACACTTATCAGGACTACATTGTTTGTATATAGAGCTAACAATCCAGGCCCGGCGCCGGCTTTGTCCCCCCACGGACATCCCTGTGACCCCCCCCTCCGGACCAAGGGGGACGGCCGGACTTTAGTTTCGCGTGTATAATAGTCTAACTCATAGTGTAAAATAGTCTAACTGATTGCTTTTAGATCGAAAAGCTGCCCATAACTAGGATTGGTTTTCTTCGTAATAATAGCATAACTAAATAGATTTGGCAAATAATCCAGTGCATCTGCCCTTCTGTTTTGGATAGCGTCAAATGATTTTACAATGCATTTTCGCAGAGGGGAGCAAAGTAGCCAATCACAGACATGTTGGTTGATTTATACAACGCAATGGCCAATCAGATGTGTTTAGGTTGAAATCCAGGCACTCACCGCATTTTGTCTGGTGCTGAGTTCGATCATGCTCGTAACTTCTAGGGGTGGGAATCACCAGAGGCCTCACGATACGATATTATCACGATACTTGTGTCACGATACAATATTATTGCGATTTTAAATATATTGCGATATTCTGCGATATATTGCAATTTATTACCTTTTTCCAACTTCAAATTATGTCCCTAAAGGAAAACTTTGACAACATCTGTTTTAACTAAAAAGAAACATTTCTCAGTTTGTTTATCTCACTTCAGTTTTATTGTTGCAGTGCAAAATGGTATTGTCAAGCAGACAAACTGACCAACACTTTCATGAAAACCTGTCATAAAAGTTGTATGCACCTGGCAAACTCAACTATCTGTATTACAGTCTAATCTACTCCACCTTAATTAAATGTAAACAGGTATGCACTGCTGTGCTATTACAGGTATTTTGAACAGTGCAACTTGAAATTGTACTAAAAAGTTGTGCAGACCCTTCAGCAATTGGGGAATTTGAAAGTAAATTACGGTCAAATTTAAATTAAATTGAATAAAACATGTAGTCTTACATCTAGGGATGCACCGAAATGAAAATTCTGGGCAGAAACGGAAACCAAAAATTCTGGATGCACTTGGTCGAAAACCAAAACTGCTTTGTAATGATTATTTATTATTTTTTAAATAATATAAAGTAATTTTGTAAGACTTTTTAAATTTAACTCAATTTTAATGATACTGAATAAAAAAAAAACACAAGCCAATAAAATAACC
>NW_015505988.1:72088-76347 GCF_001515645.1 Sinocyclocheilus grahami | reverse complement strand
GTCACGATACAATATTATTGCGATTTTAAATATATTGCGATATTCTGCGATATATTGCAATTTATTACCTTTTTCCAACTTCAAATTATGTCCCTAAAGGAAAACTTTGACAACATCTGTTTTAACTAAAAAGAAACATTTCTCAGTTTGTTTATCTCACTTCAGTTTTATTGTTGCAGTGCAAAATGGTATTGTCAAGCAGACAAACTGACCAACACTTTCATGAAAACCTGTCATAAAAGTTGTATGCACCTGGCAAACTCAACTATCTGTATTACAGTCTAATCTACTCCACCTTAATTAAATGTAAACAGGTATGCACTGCTGTGCTATTACAGGTATTTTGAACAGTGCAACTTGAAATTGTACTAAAAAGTTGTGCAGACCCTTCAGCAATTGGGGAATTTGAAAGTAAATTACGGTCAAATTTAAATTAAATTGAATAAAACATGTAGTCTTACATCTAGGGATGCACCGAAATGAAAATTCTGGGCAGAAACGGAAACCAAAAATTCTGGATGCACTTGGTCGAAAACCAAAACTGCTTTGTAATGATTATTTATTATTTTTTAAATAATATAAAGTAATTTTGTAAGACTTTTTAAATTTAACTCAATTTTAATGATACTGAATAAAAAAAAAACACAAGCCAATAAAATAACCACACTTTTACTGAAAGTAACACAATACAACTGGAGAGAATTTATATTAAAGGGGTCATATGATGCTTTTTTAAAGATCATTATTTTGTGTATTTGGTGTAACAGAATATGTTGACATGCTTTAATGGTCAAAAAACACATTATTTATCATTATTATTATCAGAAGCGCCAGATTGTCATAGCAAAGTCAGAATTACCTCCTCTCCTAGGTTCACGAAACGTTCGTCCATAAAATGCATTGCTGTTCTGTTGTAAGTAATCTTAAAGATTCCTAAATGCATCTACTTTCAGAAGGCCAAATAAAGTGCTTTTGCTTTCGCCTAGAAACACACAGCGTCTCCCTAACATGGCTGCTTCAACACTAACTGCGGTTTCTGAAACCACGCCTTCTTGGCATTATGCAAATATTTCCACATAGTGAGGTATATGTGGGGGCGTGTTAGAACGAGCCGTTTTAGGGGGGTGTGGCAGAGTCTTAAATTTGATAATGAATATTATCTCTTTGGTTTTGAGACTTTAGTCTTTGCAACTTCAGGGATCTTATCTATGCACATTCAGCTTGTAACAATCCAAAGAGAAAGGAAAACTTGAAATCGCATCATATGACCCCTTTAATAACAAATAATTGTAAAATTTTACAATAAGGTTCCATTAGTTAATGTTAGTTAATGTATTAAAGTGTTAGTTAATTATTGTAAAGGGTTACCCAAATAATGTATTTTGACCGTTCACTTGAAACTAAGCGCAAGTGATGAGTTTATGAGTTGTATGAAGAGTGAATGAGCAAGTGCCGAGGGCATGTAATTTATGTTGTTCATAAAGAAATAAAGTACCCACGAGTCTGTAATCCGACACTGCTTTCTTCCTTTCCACACAACCCCTACAATTATATTATATTACATTACATTATATTATCATTGAAACATTATTTAGCATGTTTATTAAGCTGGTTTCCACATAGGACAGTTGATTGACCTGTTTTAATACAGTGGGGAAAATATTCGATCCCCTGCTGATTTTGTAAATTTGCCCACTTACAAAGAAATGAAGGGTCTGTAATTTTTATGGTAGGTTTATTTTAACGTATAGAGACAGAATACCAACCAAAAAATCCAGAAAAAACACATTATATAAAGGTTAGAAATTGATTTGCATTTCAGTGAGTGAAATAAGTATTTGATCCCCAAGCAAAGCATGACTTAGTACAGAAACCCTTGTTGGCAAGCACAGAGGTAAGACGTTTTTTTAGTTGGTCACCAGGTTTGCACAACATCTCAGGAGGGATTTTGATCCACTTCTCTTTACAGATCCTCTCTAAATCCGTAAGGTTTCTTGGCTGTCGTTTGGCAACTCGAAGTTTCAACTCCCTCCACAGATTTTCTATAGGACTGAGGTCTGGAGACTGGCTAGGCCACTCTTCTTAATGTGTTCTTCTTGAGCCACTACTTTGTTGCCTTGGCGGTATGTTTCGGGTCATTGTCATGCTGGAAGACCCATCCATGACCCATCTTCAGTGTTCTGGCTGAAGGAAGGATGTTCTCGTCCAAGATTTTACAGTAAATGGCCCCGTCCATTTGCCCCTCAATGCGGTAAAGTCATCCTGTACCCTTAGCAGAAAAACAGCCCCAAAGCACAATGTTTCCACCTCCGTGCTTGACTGTAAGGATGGTGTTCTTGGGGTCATGGTTAACATTTCCCTTGCGGGCACTGCAGGATTTCAGTCCATTGCGGCGTAGTGTGTTACCAATGTTTTGCTTGGTGACTGTAGTCCCAACTGCCTTAAGATCATTAACAAGCTCCTCCCGTGTAGTTCAGGGCTGATCCCTCGCCTTTCTCATGATCATCCTTACCCCATGAGGCGAGATCTTGCACGGAGCTCCAGACCAAGATTGATTGATGGGTGTTTTGTATTTCTTCCATTTCCGAATAATCGCACCAACAGTTGTCTCCTTCTCACCAAGCTTCTTGCTGATGGTCTTGTAGCCCATTCAAGCCTTGTGCAGATCTACAATCTTGTCTCTGACATCATTTGACAGTTCTTTGGTCTTGCCCATGGTGGTGGGAGAGGTTGGAATGGAAAATACAGATTGTGTGGACAGGTGTCTTGTACACCTAAAGAACTGACATTAGGAGTAACTTCTTAAAGTGGTAGGACTAATCTGTGTTCCACATAAGCACATTACATTTACATTTAGTCATTTAGCAGACGCTTTTATCCAAAGCGACTTACAAATGAGGACAATAAATGCAGTTTTGTGGTGTGGCAAATTGTGCACTAAGGTTTGTAATTTTATTAATGAAGAATGTGGTAAAGTCGTCAGCTTTAGAGTTGATGAAGGAGGGGGAGGAGGAGGACAAAGGAGGGAGGAAAATGTTTTAAAGAGCATGCGAGAGTTAGGTGAATTGTTAATTTTGTTGTGATAGTATGTCCTTTTAGCAGTGGAGACATTAGCAGAGAATGAAGAGAGGAGTGATCGATATACATTAAGGTCAGTAGGATATTGTTTACCAATCTGTGGGAGCCAGAATTCTTGCTGGTTGGTAGGGGATCAAATACTTATTTCACTCACTGAAATGCAAATCAATTTCTAACCTTTATATAATGTGTTTTTCTGGATTTTTTGGTTGATATTCTGTGTCTATCTGTTAAAATAAACCTACCATAAAAATTACAGACTCTTAATTTCTTTGTAAGTGGGCAGAATAACAAAATCAGCAGGGGATCAAATAAATATTTTCCCCACTGTAAGAATTAAGTAATGCACTGTGTTCTCACCTCATAGCCATACTTCAGGACACTGGAGGCAAGAAACGCACCCAGAATATTCCCCACGGACGCACATGCACTCCAAAGTCCAAAAATAAAGCCTCGCCTGGCAGACAGAAGATATGTGTGAGAATTAGTTACTTTAGACAAATGTGAAAGCACAATTACTACTTATACAAGGAAACATACCGTTAAATTTCTATGAATTCCCTGAAATAAAAATACAGTTGCTCACAAAATAATAATAAATAAAATAAAAATAAAAACTTTGAATGGAACTCAAATTAACTTAAAGGGATAGTTCACCCAAAAATTAAAATGTGATGTTTATCCGCTTACCCCCAGGGCATCCAAGATGTAGGTGACTTTGTTTCTTCAGTAGAACACAAACGGAGATTTTTAACTCTAACTGTTGCAGTCTATCAGTCGTGTAATGCATGGCAATGGTAACAAAATCTATGAGAGTAAAAAAAACATGCACAGACAAATCCAAATTTAAACCCTGCGGCTCGTGACGACACATTGATGTCCTAAGACTCGAAACGATCGGTTTGTGCGAGAAACCGAACAGTATTTATATAATTTTTTACCTGTAATACACCACTATGTCCAACTGCCTTGAGCGCGCGCAGGCATTCGAGGCGTGAGGTGTGTACGCGCACTGGCGTAGTTTACGCAAGCGCCAGAAGTGATCTCTCGCGCGTATACGTCACTTATTGTTTACACAGTGCACAAACATTGTAGGTACGACAGCTAATCAAAATGGTACTTACTTGCGCTTATCCGGATTGTTCAAACCGACTTAAAACTAAAAGAATACGTTCTCTCGC
>NW_015505988.1:59936-71884 GCF_001515645.1 Sinocyclocheilus grahami | reverse complement strand
ACCTCAAGCTGAAGCGAACTTGGTTTCTGCAGCAGGACAATGATCCAAAACACACCAGCAAGTCCACCTCTGAATGGCTGAAGAAAAACAAAATGAAGACTTTGGAGTGGCCTAGTCAAAGTTCTGACCTGAATCCTATTGAGATGCTGTGGCATGACCTTAAAAAGGCGGTTCATGCTCGAAAACCCTCCAATGTGGCTGAATTACAACAATTCTGCATAGATGAGTGGACCAAAATTCCTCCACAGCGCTGTAACAGACTCATTGCAAGTTATCGCAAACACTTGATTGCAGTTGTTGCTGCTAAGGGTGGCCCAACCAGTTATTAGGTTTAGGGGGCAAACACTTTTTCACACAGGGCCATGTAGTTTTGGATTTTGTTTTCCCTTAATAATAAAAACCTTCATTTAAAAACTGCATGTTGTGTTCACTTGTGTTATCTTTTACTAATATTTAAATTTGTTTGATGATCTGAAACATTAAAGTGTGACAAACATGCAAAAAAATAAGAAATCAAGAAGGGGGCCAACACTTTTTCACACCACTGTACATCTTGGATGCCCTGGGGGTAAGCAGATAAACATCAAATTTTCATTTTTGGGTGAACTATCCCTTTAAATAACGGGAGGTTATAGAATTAGATTTTTTCCCCAAGTATTTGAGTCAGTCAACCCTACGAAGGATCCACACATTCAATTGAGTGGGAACCCTATTAATACACAAACAAGTCATCATTCAATGGAACTGTTATTCGTTTTTAAGCAAACTACCATTCAAGCAGTGCAAAGTCTCATAATTTCACAAATGCAGTTCACAGGAAGAAAGAGAAAATAAACATATATAAAGACAATTACCTAAAAATTCAAAACTCCATTCCTAATTCCGAAGCTCATTTAATAAAAAAGGTTTACATGACAAAGGTTATTGAACAATTTAAAAATAAAATCAATTAATCAAATTCAGTTCCTTCCTTTACAACTCAGATCACAGGGGCTATAAACCAACAGAATTCATTTGCTGTGCAATTCCAATGAACCAATTCTTGAATTGGTTCACTGTTCACACAATGTAAAAATGCATAAAAATAGGGCACAATGTACTATATTCTCTATTTTTATTTTTCATGTTTTGCCTGTATTTTGAATTTTGAACTTCACTGCATTGTGTTATACTTGTTTTGTCTTGTCTGTTACTTGTTTGTCTTGTCTGAGTGACTGACTGACTGGACAAATCATCTGCTCTCCCTTGTTGTTTGGACCATCAGATTTTTCTCAGTTTTCTCTGTTTTCTCAGATTTGCGTAGTTGTAAGAACACACAGCACAGTGCCATTTCAGCACATTTAGCACCTGATTAAACTGGATCAAGGATGATTAGAAAAAATACTTGCGCGCTTAAAGGGTTAGTTCACCCAAAAATGAAAATTCTGTCATTAAAATTCTCAGACAAGACAAAAAATGACATAATTTTCATTTTTGGGTGAACTAACCCTTTAAGTAGTGTATGCAAAAAAAAAAAAAGAAATTAAAAAATAGCTAAAACATAACGAAAAAATAAAATCATGAAAACATACTGACACCTACCCAGATTTTCCAAACCAGTTGCCCATGATGGCCACAACACAGGGCCAAACTGTAGATTGCAGCAGTCCATTTATCACCCACAAGATGCAGTAAAAGTACATGTTATAAAAGTGAAGCCATTCTGTCAAAGTGCCAAACACAAATTCCTAAAAAAAAAGAAGAGAGAGTGAGTGCAAATAAATAAAGACACAAATTCACAGATTATTTTTGTTCACTTTCATAGGTTCACTCACGCTGTGTCAGTATCTGAAGGTATTGGAGCACCAACCAGATGTGACGATTGCCTAAAGCCTGTACATAATGATGACCATTTATTGGCTGATGGCGCTAGTGCCGTGCACTGAGGTACCGCATCATAAGTCATGTGGGCCCCTCATATTGAGTCAGGCTGTGCATTCTCCCAGTATGGGACAGGCTAAATTTGAAAACTGTGTCATTTTTTTCGTTACTTCTACAACTAGTTACTAGTTACTAGAGTAGTAATTGCACAGGCAAGTCCTTTTGAGGCACTGATGTGGCAGCATCAGCCAATCAATAGTGTGCAACAGTGGCCACCTAATTTCTCAGCGGCCTTGGAAGTATTTTACCATAGGCAGGCTTCATTAAAAAGTTGTAAGCCATAATCCAAACCAACCAGCTAGTTGGTGAATCACAATTTTACAAACTTTGATTTGAAGCAAAAAAATTTGAAAATCAGACCAAAAAAAAGTACAAGACCATAGAGAAGTAGTTTGTGCTAAAGAGTTCTTTTACTGCAATTTGCTTGATTCAATACTCTGATTGGTGGGGATTGATTATCTAAAAAATAAGATTAAATAAAATAATAAATTATAAATAAAATAATGTGGACTAATGGCTTCAACTAAAGCATTTACCATTGATTAACAACCACACAGCTTTATAAATTATCATTACAAATCAATTCTATGAAGAAAATGAATGATATTTTAACTTCCGGAACCCGACTGTTGCACTATTGACATTTACTCTATATGGTTTTCAGTCAATCTTCACACCTGGAGGGTCTTCCCATAGTATCTAGCTACTGATGCAGCATCTTGTTCCCTACATTGGGAACCAGTGTTAACATACATAAGACTTTTTCTTTATGTTATACTTTAATGCATTCAGCTCCACTTACATTTTTTTTTAAATAAGTAAGAATCGATTCACAGCCCTAGTTACATATTTCAACAGAATACCAACCGTGACAGCGGATCCACATAAACCAAAGGACAGAACATAGCGAAGGTTGAACCGATCACCAATTACTCCACTGATATACAAACCCTGAAAGAAAACCAAACAAATCACCAAATCACTGCCAAATATGGGTGTGCCACATGTACCATCTATTTTTTTTAAACAAACAAATATGTGTGTGTGATATATATTGTAACGAATCAGCTCATGGGAAATATGAATAATTAATCATAACTAGTTATAATTAATTATGAATATTTTAGATCCGCTGTAGATATTTAGCTGACCTCTCAGGGTCAACTGTCTTGTCAATTCTAAGAACGTTAATTTCCTGGTTAAGGGAAATAACCTTCTTACTGTACAAGTCTACAAAAGCTTGTAGCATAAATCTGCATGATTAAGTGACTCCAGTTATGAGCAAACAATGAACCACGTCAAGTGTGATACAAGTAAGGTTTTATTAACTACATAAACACTTAAACTGGCCCAACATACTACATACATATATATATATACATATATATATATATATATATATATATATATATATATACACACACACAGTGCCTTGCTAAAGTATTCATACCCCTTCATTTTTTTTTTTTTACATTATGTTATGTTGCTGCCTTATGATAAACTTCTTTAAATTACTTTTTTCCCACATCAATCTCCACTCCATACACCATACTGGCAAAGCAAAAACAGAATTGTCACAACTTCGTACATTTATTAAAAATAAAAACTGAAATAAGTACATTGCATAAGTATTCTTCATACCCTTAACTAAATATTTAGCTGAAGCACCTCAACAGCCTCAAGTCTTTTTTTGTTTGATGCGACAAGCTTTGCTCATCAGCATTTTGCAATTAGCTGCCATCCTTCACCTCACCTGTTCCCCTCTTAAACTCTGTCAGGTTGGATGGGGGCAGATGCACATTTTCAGGTTTCTCCAGAAATATTTGATTGGGTTCAATCCCAGGCCACTCAAGGACATTCACACAGTTGTCTATAAGCCACTTTTGCTGTGTGCTTAGGGTAATTGTCATGTTGGAAGGTGAACCTTCTGCCCAGTCTGAGGTTCTGAATGCTCTGGACTGGGTTTTCATTAAGGCTATCTCTATATTTTGCTGCACTGAGCGTTTCTTCTATTCTAACGAGTCCCTGCTGCTGAAAAACAGCCCCACAGCATGAGGCTGCTACCAGCACACTTTACTTTTGGGATGGTACTCTGCAGGTGATGAGCGGAGCTGGTTTCCTTCAAACATGATGCTTAGAATTGCGGTTCATCAGACCAGAGTATCTTGTTTCTCAGAGTCTGAGGGTCCTTTAGGTGCTTTTTTGTAAATTCCAAGTGTGTTTTCATGTGTCTTAACTGAAGAGAGGATTGAGTTTGGCCACACCGCCATTAAAGACTGGTGGAGTGTTGCAGCAATGTTTGTCCTTCTGTAGATTTCTCCTATCTCCACATATGATCATGGAGCTCAACTAGAGTGTCCATCAGGTTCTTGGTCACCACATTAACCAAAGCTCTTCTCCATCAATTGCTCAGTTTGGCCAGGAGGCCAGCTCTAGGAAGAGTCCTGGTTGTTTCAAACTTCTTCCATTAAGGGTAACAGAGACAGATAAGGGTATGAATACTTATGCAATGGAATCAATTTAGTTTTTTATTTTTAATAAATGCGCATTTTTTTTGGCTTGACAATTATGGCGTATGGAGTGTAGATTGGTGTGGAAAAAAACAAATTTAAAGCAGTTTAACATAACTCAGCAACAAAACAAAATGTGAAAAAAATTAAAGGGTATGAATACATTTGCAAGGCACTGTATAGGCTACGTTACGTGTCGTACTGTTTTTTCCCCTAGTTTATCTGTTAACTAAATCAAATATATTTCAAGTATTTATTCCTTGTATGTATATATGTACTGCAGATTTTATATATATATATAACATTACAATTTAAAGCTGCAGTCTGTAACTTTTTTTGTTTAAAAATGATCTGAAATCAATATTTGAGCAAGTACATAACCAGCCAGTGTTCGAAACTATCTCCTTTCTTTAGCCAGATTCACAACGGTTAGCTTATAATAATGTTTTCTATTTTGAGTGCTACGGGTAGGAATTCACTGCCGCGTCATTACGTCACGTCTAAAGCATATATATATAGTATTTATATATAAACACACACACATACACTCTCATTCTTTGTTGAAGTTGCTTTGCTGAAATTCAATAGATTTTTTGCCTGATTTTGAATCCAGCCCTCAACGGGTTGATGATTTTGGTTTCCATTGACCATTGTCCCACAATTTTGTTCTCAATGAATTACACAATATATATATATATTTTAGGGCTGTGTTTGATACATCGATGTATCGTCGTCACAGCTATTTGACGATACGGGTATCGCAGAGGAACCCAACTGGGCTGCCTAAAACAAAGAGACGTAACCCCTGACACAGAGCTCCACACTTTCGCAATACAGAATTATCTGATAAGTGTGTTACTTATTTTTGTCAACCTGGCAACCATGTGCTTGCGCTCTCTCTCCGCTGTGGATAAAAGCGCTGGTTTCTGAAAACTCTGGTAAGCTTGCAATTTAGCGATCTCCACTTCAATATTCTATTCTCAGACAAGTGTAATTCATCAAGTGTTCATTTACGAGAGAGAGAGACGGTGTATTTAAAGGTGCCATAGAATGCATTGATACAATGTTTTAAATTGTTCTCTGATGTCCCCAGAGTGTGTATGTGAAGTTTTATCTCAAAATACCTCACAGATAATTTTTTATAGCTTGTTGAAATTGCCACTTTTAGGGTATGAGCCAAAGCGCTGTTTTTTGTGTTTGTCCCCTTTAAATGCAAATGAGCTGGTGCTCCTGCCTCCCTTTTCAGAAGAGTGTGGAGCTTCAAGAGCTCATGCTCACGGGCATACCGCTGTTACGGTTTAACTGGTGGTGACCGTGTTTCTGACCTTACATTGCTTCCAAATGCAATTTTTAACTACCACATTCCTATTTACGACCATTCTGGTAGCACGTGAAGGCAGCATTAGTGAAAACAGGCAGAGACAGGACTTTTCCGATTTTTTCTGGGACATTTCCTTCATAAATGAAATTTAACCACCGTGTCCTCAGCAGTCTATGGAGACTCGTATGTTCGTTGGTGCATCCCAGGGCTGTGTATATGCTACCAGGGCAGAGAGCGTCACAAATGGGCGGGACTTTCCCCGAGTATGACGTCATAGTAGTGAGAAATCTGAAACTGCTAGTGTGGAGAAACTGTTTATGATTTATTGGGATTATAAAACAATGAGTGGGTGGATTATTACCATTATAGGTTAGTTGTTTTCACACACTGCGGCCACACACCTGTGTTCAAACATCTTATAAAAGTGATTATTGCATTCTATGGCACCTTTAAGAATTGCCTCCGTTTTTGCCACGTTTCTCTATTAACAGTGAAGCGGTGGCTTTAATTGCTTCAGAAACCAGGTTACCAACTCTTTGCTGAGAAAGATAATGTAGCTCTTCAGCAGTGAAGCTCTTTTATTGATGAAATTGAGGGGCTGCACAGTAAGAGACTGAATGTGTGCGCATGAGCTACAGTGAAGACAGCGCATTAATTAAGAATGCTTCTAATTTTTGTTTTTATTTTTTAAAGGTAGAGAGTGGGTTAATTTGTGCAATGATAACCTACCAGCAATGTAAGGTGATTTTATAAATATAATAGAATGAGTACATTACAATATATATTAGAACGAGTACATTATTATTTATGGGCTTAAAAACAAGATGCAACCAATCATAATATTGTGCCTGGTGGGGACTACCCAATGTTAACATGAAACCTATGCCATTACCTATATTGTTATACTGTGGTACAGTTATGGAGGCCGTTCATGATGCAGAGGTCAACTGCCTGCTCCGCCTATAGTTAGCAATGACCCTATATGCAGTGTTTAATAAACAGCTGTTTTACAAAATTCTGCTGAGGTGAAAATTAGTGCAGTTCCATATCGGGATACATATTGCATCGTGACTTTGTTGCTGATACACAGCCCTAATATACATACAAACATAATACATACATAAGTATATATGACGTAGGCTATAAGAAGATTGCCAAGACCCTGAAACTGAGCTGCAGCACGGTAGGCAAGACCATACAGTGGTTTAACAGGACAGGTTCCATATACAATACATACACTCTCATTGAGATCGTATTTGTCAGTCATGTATATTATCAAGGATTTCTCATTTCAAAAAAGTAGTTACTCTGTTATTCTGTCTGAGACATACATTACTGTAATTTCTTTCTTATTTTAGATTGTAATAGTTACTTTTTTAAAAACGACATATCCTTAATGATGTATCTGGCCAAAAAAATTCTACCTCCGGAGGGAAATTTTTGTCAATATCGCACACCTCTACTGTCACAGTTATATTTCATGGTTCAATATGGTGAACCAGCAGCATTATGTGTTCTTAAAAGGTTAGTTCACCCAAAAATGAAAATTAGGCTGTGTTTTACTCACCCCAGAGGCATCCTAGGTGTAACAGAAGCAGCTCCGGGCGGATGAAGTATGAGGTCAGCGTTGCGCATGCGCCAGTGAGTCTCGTGAAAACATACTTTTTTTCCCCACTGTAACTTCGACTGGATTAGTTTGAAAGAAGAAAGTCATATACACCTAGGATGCCTCAGGGTGAGTAAAACACAGCCTAATTTTCATTTTGGGGTGAACTAACCCTTTAACAGACCATCACGGTCTACCCACAACCCCCAAAGCCTGCTACACCTATTCCTTTTTTTAACTTACCATAGCATAAGAGAAGAGAAAGATTGAGTCCAGAGCACCCAGGAACAGTGTGGCCTCTCCCACATCAGCAAACAGTTTGTTTTCCTCCCATGTCTACAAATATAAACAGTATTATTACTGTTGTTATTATTATTACATTATTTAGATTTATATTAAATACCGAAAGGTCTGCATTGGACTTAATTGCTTTGTACAACTATACTGCTAGTTGTGAGAATGTTAGTTTGTAATTTTGCCAAACAGAAACAATATAGTGCTTGAAATACTGATGTAATGCTTGCCTTAATGTGTTGCCCTCTCACAAATTTCCAAATGGTAACCACAAAAATATTAATGTGAAATATAATATTGATACAGTTTTGCGAGGCATTATTCATTAGATGAGTGTCAATACAGTATTTTGAGGTAAAATATTACAATACTCTCAATGTTTCTCTCACCTCTACCTTGCTGAACACATTTTCTCCATTGCATATAGTGACATGCTAAGAATAATACAAGCATTGCTCGGTTTTTACAGTTTCAATTGCTAACAAGCATTGTTCAATACTGAAGCCACATTTTCAAAACTGTTCACACATTCAGCGGTATAGAAGTCTATGCTAAACAAACTGTGAATCATTTTGCATTGCTTTCAGACAAAATGCATTCAATGACCACATTTCTCAAAATCCACAAACACTTTTATTCATACTCCACAACCTGCAAAGCACTATATATTTTCAGCACATTTTTCAAATGCTAACACACTGCTTTCCCATACATTTTCCAAAGCGCTTGTCCTATGTAGGGTCATGGAGAGGCTGGAGCCTTCCCTGGGTCATAGGCAGGAAAACCCCCTGGACAGATGGCCAGTCCATCACAGGGATGACAAACACACAAACACACACACACACACACACACATTCATATTCACTCTCACTTACAGTCTCCAGTTCACCTGTCCGGTATGTATTTGGATATTCATACTCCACAACCTGCAAAGCACTATATATTTTCAGCACATTTTTCAAATGCTAACACACTGCTTTCAAAACTGATAAAAGCACATTCAAATCAGAACAATGGTAAACTCTGTCCATTTCTGCAGGAATTATATTGAAATATATAATCTTAGCAAAATATTTACTGTGAAATTGAATAATAATTATTCCAAACACAACTAACTGCAATTTCAGCTGAAAGCCAAGCCAGATGTCCTATTAGTAGGTTTTTTTTGTGTGATGTTTTTGATGGGATGGATGCCTTCAGAATGATTTATTTTGGAAACATGGATCAAGGAAGACACGGAAGGATTGGTGGAGGGGGGCATTCATATTCACTCTCACTTACAGTCTCCAGTTCACCTGTCCGGTATGTATTTGGATTGTGGACGAAACCCAACGGAAACCAACGTCAACACACAAACTCCACAGAGAAAGGCCTCCTGGAGCAGCTGGGACTCCAGTACTTCACATACCTCATTATACTAGACATGCTGTTGATGGGTTTTTTTTTTGTTTGTTTTAATTAATTACTGCTTCAGGAAATTATTCATGATTTTATATTATTTTTCACAAGTAAATTTGGTAAATGTTGATGGGTTTTTGTATTTTGTTTCTGGTATGTAAAGAAATGGGGGGGGGGGGGCTGTTTTTGCCATTTATTCTTTGTGCTGTAATACAGTCAGTAGAATGAAAAGATGTTATTCTTATCCTATAATGACATACTTATGTGACAAATCATTCAAACTTCAAAGATAAAAGTGATGTAATGTTCCTTGTTGTTGGTGTTTTTTAGTTCAGTGAGTTATGAATGAAATGTATGTTTTCTGAATGAGAATTGTTGCCAGTGTTATGGTGAAACAAGCTTATTTTGAGATGTATTAAGTATTTTGTTGGTCTGAGTGAGTTTTGGCGGTGAGGCCAACTTTATGGCCAAGATTCATGTTGGTAATGCAGGCTGTATGAACAGTTTTGAAAATGTGGCTTCAGTATTGAACAATGCTTGTTAGCAATTGAAAAAAAAAACTGTAATAAGATCATATTGAGGTCCCACTCTATATTAGGTGACTTTGAATACCACGTACTTTATAATAAAATAATCAATTGTTGGGTATAATGTACCTATTGTGTTCATGTTGTATTGCAAAACACTTTTGCTGCTATTGAGGTGGGATACGGTTAAGGTTAGCGGCAGGTTTGGTGGTATGGTAAGGTTTAAGGGTAATTAAAGATGTAATTACAGGACAGTATGTAGTATTTTCAAACATAAATTCAATGTAAAAACATGTATGTACACAATACATGCATTGTATCAAATTATTTACTTAAATGTAAGTGCATAGTAGTTAAAGGGATAGTTCACCCAAAAATGAAAATTCTGTCATCATTTACTCACCCTCGAGTAGTTCCAAACCCGTATAAATGTCTTTGTTCTGCCGAACAGAAAGGGAGATATTTTGAATAAAGTTTGTAACCAGGCTGTTTTGGGGCACCATTGACTTCCATAGTAGGAGAAAAAAAATACTATGGAAGTCAATAGTGCCCCAGAACTGCTCTGTTTCCCACATTCTTCAGAATATCTTTCTTTGTGTTCTGCAGAACAAAGACATTCATACAGGTTCGAAACTACTCGAGGGTGAGTAAATGATGACAGAATTTTCATTTTTGGGTGAACTATCCCTTTAAGGAAACTTAATATAAAGTGGGTCCCATATTCCAAAAATGTTACTCATTTAAAAGAAATAATAATAATAATAAAAAAAAAGTAAGACAGAGAATGGGCAGTGTGTTTTATATTCTTACCTCCCCAGGAGACAAAGACGAAGTGCTGCCATTCTGCTGCAATGCTGATGGAGTCCACTGTGCTGAGATGCTCACTTTCACATTACTAAAAGTCTTTCGTGACGAGTGAAGCAGGACATAGCTGGATAGAGAATGGATGTTATTAATTACACCAAGTCATTAAATTTAAACTTCAAAACCATAGGGCACCAACAGAAATGCAACGCATACATTTCGAACTTGCCACATGCATTTTAAACCACTTTTTCCTTTCTTTTTAAAACATTTTTCTATCTCTTTATCTTGAATAGTCTTATAAGGTGCCTTGCAAAAGTCTTCACACTCCTTCACTTTGTCCCAATTTTTTTTTACATATTGCAACCTTATGCTAAAATGCTTTAAATTATAATTTTTTTTTACCAATTTTTTTAAGTTTAGTAAAATTGTTTAATTTGGTGAGGGGTGTGGGGTATTACTCAAATTCAAAATGTGTGATATATAAAATAATTACACTGGATAAGTTTTCAAACCAACTGTGGTCATCTTTGCAATGTTTCTACACTTTTAACAGCAGAATGCAAAAATCTAATCCTGAGGTGAAAGGAACTGCCTGCAAATCTCAGAGACAGTTATTGCGAAGACTACATATTTTTTTTATTCTGATGTTGCTAAATTATAGCCAATCTAGGTTCCTATAACAGCTAGATTAATCATATAACATTTCAAGAAATCAGAATACAGCTGGTTAAGTGACACGCAGAGCTTTGTGCTACATGTCATCTAAGATGGCCAACAAGACAAAGTTCAATATTCTTATTATGTACAATAAAACATGGGCTGAAACATGAATGAAATCATGAATGTAAAGCACGTCAGTTTTTTTTCCAACACCCAAGGACCCACAAAAATCACTCTTGACCATCACAGGGGTCACAACAATAAAGAAAAGCTAGATATGCTCAGTAACATAATACTGCCCAGAAACTGATTGCCATTATAAGAACGGAGGGCGGTAGGTATAGGACAGCATACCTGAGGAACGTGAGGAGGAAGGCTAGCAGGTGATGATAGGTATAGGGGGGCCACATTATATGGGTCTGGATCAACAGGGGGAGCAAGTGGAGGATCTGGAGTCTTCAGGACACTCTACTGCACCATCTACAAACACTATACATTCAATCACTGTAAAAATCTATCCATCGATAAATGAATCAGCGTTCTTACTGTGGCACTTTAATACTCCTCTGCAGATGAATATGCATATTTACAGTCTTCCACAGATACGCGAATATCTAATCAATACTCACCGGTTAAATCATTTGCTGTGATTCAATCTCTGACTGGAAAATATCGGTTATATATTAGGATGCTGGATGCAACGTAAACACACGTTAAAGCATAAACACGGACGTCGTCCGGATGTTGCCATTTTCAAAATAAAAGTCACTTTATTAGCGGTTTAAGCATAAAATGCCGAAATCCTATTATAAGAAAATGCTGAAATTCTATTAAAAGCAGACATGTTTTTAATATTATGGGGAGATACCAACCTCCGCAGCAAAGACGTTCAACTTGAATCACTG
>NW_015505988.1:58045-59016 GCF_001515645.1 Sinocyclocheilus grahami | reverse complement strand
TGACAGAATGATTCAAGTCAAACACCGTGGCTCTTCATGTGCCTGTTTAAGTGTGTACGACACGTGTAAGCCTTTGGGCACAGAGGACATGGGAACGGCCTCTTCCCAATATGAGTGTACATGTGCTTGCCCAAGTCATAACGCCGGATGAACCGTTTCCCACACTGCAAGCAGCAGTGTGGACGCTCTCCGGTGTGAAAGCACATGTGTGCCGTAAGGTGACTCGAAACCACAAATTTCTTGCCACAGATTTTACATTGATACGGCTTCTCTCCTGTGTGAGAGCGTAGATGCACCTGCAGGCATCCGGCGGAGACAAAACCCTTTCCGCACTGATGGCAAACGTATGGCTTCTCCCCGGTGTGAATTCTGATGTGGATCTTCAAATTCCCAGACAGTGAAAACTGCTTCTCGCAGTATGGACAGATGTGTGGCCGCTCACCAGAATGACATCTCATGTGGGATTTTAATTGGATTTTGCTGTAAAATCGCTTTCCACATTGTGAACAAAGGAGAGGTTTCTCACCCGTGTGGTTTGAGAGGTGGGCAAGTAGGCTGCTGTTCGCCGAAAAGCACTTCCCACACTGGTCGCATATATATGGCCTGAACTCTGCATGGGTCTTCAGATGGCTTCTTAATTCGCTGTCAACATTGAATGTTAAGTCACAAAAACGACACTTTCCTGGCTGCCGTTCCGTTTTAGGCGGGCGGACATCTTTAACTTTGTGAATCTTCTGGTGGATTAAATTGGCTCGGTACGACCCGAAAGTCTCGTTGCATTGTTTACAGGTGTAGTTCCTTTTAACAGTGGGAGTCCGGTGAGTTCGCCGGTGACTGACTAACCGTGACAAACTTGTGAACAGCCGTCCACATTCAGGGCACTTATGTGTGGTTTTCTCTTTGTGCACTCGGTTGTGCCTGTACAAGGTCCTGAGGGATCTAAAGTGGGCTGTGCATTTGATGCACTTAAA
>NW_015505988.1:53716-57737 GCF_001515645.1 Sinocyclocheilus grahami | reverse complement strand
AAAATTAAATCACCTAAAGGAAAACATGACAGAGACAGTTTACTTTCAAGATTCTCATTATATCTTCTCATCTTTTCAGACATTCAGAGAGGCTGTACCTTTATGAGCATCATCGGTGGATGACAGTACACTTGGATCTTCTGAGTTACTCCTACAAAAAGAATAAACAGCATCTTTTTACAACAAAACTATTCATATTTTAATTCATGAACACTACAGAACGAATTCTGTAGTGATGTGCTCATAGTCCGACTCCTCACAAAAAAATAAAATAAAAAAGACTTTGAGATTACAAACAGACTAATTATGGATATCACTCACATCAGACATTTTGACAACAGTCTGACAGTAACCATCTTGAAATTTATTATTGAATGTTGTAAAGTTCTTGCTAAAGAAACACTCAAAACCTTCTCAGAAGTTGTATATCAGAAAATGATGCCCTTTAAAAGCACCAACAATCAAAATGACTTCATTTGATAATGACCATCAACTTGGGACACTAATGACTTTCATTACATGTAAACAGCTCACATTCTTCTTATGGGTTTAGAAATGGACACTGGTCATGAGAGTGAGTAAATAATGTAATTTTTGAGAATTTTAGAATTTTTTTGGGTTTACTGTTGCTTTAAAGATCATGGTCGATTTCCCTCCACACAAGGTACTCAGGATGACAAAATGATCAACAATCACAACAACTTCATTTGATAATGACCATCCACTTGGGACCCTAATGATTTTCATTGTATGTATAAAAAAAAAAAAACAGCTGAAATATTCTTCAAATATCTGGCTTTGTGTTCCACAGAAAAAAGAAAAAAAAAAAGACAAGAGGGCATAGGCGGAAATCCCGGGGGGGTCATCTGAGGCCATCTGAGGGTTGTCCCCCCTAAAAATATGATTAAAAACCACGCTGTGCATTGTAAATAACCTTTTATACTTTAAATAACTTTGCAAGTAGTAAAAACACAAACGGGGCAAAAATGGGTTTTAAGTTTAGAAACATTTTGAGTCTCCTCCTCCCTTGCCTCACAGTGCTTTTGTCCAAATACCTGCTTTCCTCTTTTACATTACCTCAGTGTTGCCAAGTCAAAACTGGGTTTATCATGTCCACGGGTTGAAGCAACCCCAATAACGCAGGTAAATTTTACCGGGGAACCCCCCTCAAAAAAGCTAGTTTTGAGTAGCAACAGGGTGGGTTTTGTTGCAAAAACCTGGCAACCCTGCATCACCTACACACACACACACACACAAGTCCGGTGAGCGAGAACAAAGTCAATAGTTGTGGAACTCCAAGGTTGTCAAGGCCATTTTATTCACTTTACGCTCCGGCGTACCTAACTAGTCTTCTACCACGCTACAATCCATCACGCTCCATAAGGTCGCAAAACTCTGGACTTTTGGTAGTACCTAGGATAGCAAAGTCCACTAAAGGAGGTAGAGCTTTTTCACATTTGGCTCCCAAACTCTGGAATAGCCTTCCTGATAACGTTCGGGGTTCAGACACACTCTCTCTGTTTAAATCTAGATTAAAGACACATCTCTTTGGCCAAGCATTCAAATAATGCATCTCATAATCTTTTACTGCAGTTATATCTGATCAAATGCACATTATTATCCTTTAGATTGGGTTAAACAAATAAATTTTGCTTGGTTGGAGGCAAAGGCAAATTTGGAAACTTACCGTTGCAATTCATCAACATTAGAGTTTGTTTCCTTTTCTCCATCACTGTCTCTGGAGGACTCTGCGGACTCACTGCTGAAGCTGGATCCCACATCCTGGACATTTGGATCACCTGTCACAGTCTCCTTGTCCACACCATGTTGTTGGTTTGGCAGGTTTTCAGAATCAATAGGCAGTAACTTGCCATCATTGTTGTGCTGGTTTATAATGACTGAGTCACCAACAGGCGGCAATGACAATGATGACACTATTCGATCCTCCACTATTGATGGAAGAACTTCAAAATTAAAATAAGAACAAAAAATATATATATAATTAGCCATTGACCAATTGTGCTCAACAACTGTATTTTTACATTAACAGAAGTAGGTCCTATTCTTTAACCAAGGCTTACGTGGTTAACCAGATAAGTTTTGGTGTGACTTAGCATAAATTGAATGGGTGAAGTATTGAGTGAGGAAACTATGACATCAGAATCCAGAAGAGCAATTCCTATGCAGGGCTCGACAGTGCGACCATTTCAGTCGCATTTGCGACTGAAAACTACTGCGTGCGACAGTGAAATTTATTTTAGGAGCACCAGTGCGACTGACCCGATCATCATCATTAAAGGTATTTGATAAGCATGTATCATTAGACCTGTTTGAAGTTTGGTACAGGCAGAAGTTGCTCCAATCTGGAGAGAAAAAAGCCAACAAGGACTTGCAGCGCTTTGTCAAAGTCAGGACCGTACTCAACTGGAAACACCTCCTGAAATACAAAAACTCTGTTTCATCTTAAGTTTTCATACAAACCCATTTAAAAACAGACATTAATTTTTTGCAACTTCACAGCAGTTCTCAAACCAAATGTAGCATTTCTTGTCCAGGCTGGACATCCAAAAACATCAAATATCTTGGTTCTCAAGTCTCTGACATGAAGACTGCAGACTTCACTTTTAAGTGCAAGAGAACTCTGGGAACGAACATTCACCCATAGAAAAAACAGTTACATGTGTCATATTCTAGCAATGCCAAGGTCTCAATAAAATGTAATTCTTCTTTTTTTTTTCTTTGCAGGTATACAAAAAAAGTAAAGGTATACATACAGCTCCTGAAAAAAAGACTTGGTTTTGAATAATACAACAAAACTTTATGGATTTAATCTCAATTTATTCAGTACTGCTGAGTGACCTTGGATTACCAAATTTTACTGTGCACACATCAGCTAACAGTGTGTTTATTTTATTATTATTATTATTGTGGAAATAAGAGTGTTGAACTTTTCCTGATGCAATGTGCATTTACACTGTTCCAGCATGAATCTGCATTTCATGTTTACCTCCTGGTGTGATTTAACTATTAGTTTGAGATTCATTATGCTTTTCTACATCAAGTTTGGTTTGTTGAGTCACGTCAGTACCCTCTACAAATCCCTGTTCTGACAGCACACATACATCACATACACGTTTACATATGTGTCTTTTCATCTGGAAGATTTCGTACTTATTCTACAATTTATCTGCAATACATCTCACATTTTTTTAATGGTTCTTAAAGTCACTGACCTGAAAGAAGTATCCTCTTTTCATGGAGTCTTCTAGCAAGCTCAGGACAAGTTGAAGTACGCTGTCTTGTAAACTCTCCATGTCTGTGTCACTCACCTGTGGACAGGCAAATTACATAAACAACATTAATGTCAATATAAAGTTTAATGGTAGCAAATGGGATGTGCACCAATTTGTGCAAAACAAATTTTTTTTTATGCATCTAAATACGCATATACTCAAAATTCACTAAAACAAGGTCAACTCAAGACAACTTTGTCACATAAGCATTTGCTAGAAAATGCTGTAGGAAAAGCTTAAGTACATAGTCCAAACATTACAGCTGTACATATACAAACAATAACGTTTAACGGAGTAAAAATATGTAATAAACTATACAAAATACACAACAGGGTTGTATAGAACTAGTAGTAATGCATGTGTAAGATCAGTACACGTAGTATAGATAATGCACAGTGTTGTGATATGTATTGTCATATGCGGTATTAGCAGTGCGCATTGGCTACATTGTGTGCATCAATTACAGTTCAGCAGTCTAACAGCCTCAAGGAAAAAGTGGTCCTGCAGCCACCTGGTGGAGGACCTGACGCTGCTGTTTTATTACACGTGTTTCTTCCTTGTGTTGACAATAAATTAAAAAAAAAAGTGAAGTGACATGTTGCCAAGTATGGTGACCCATACTCAGAATTTGTGCTCTACATTTAACCCATCCAAGTGCACACACACAGTAGTGAACAGTAGTGAGCTGTTGCCTCCATCAAATTGAAAAAGGTTAGAGAAAAACGTAC
>NW_015505988.1:48440-53706 GCF_001515645.1 Sinocyclocheilus grahami | reverse complement strand
GTTATGTTTACCACAGGCTTTATTTTACTCATAAATTGAAAAAACTCATTTCTAAAACCCTGTAGGTTCCAAATCTCGAAGGAACCAGCAACAAATTACACTTCCGGATTCTGAAATCATAGTTCCCCCACTCTATATGTCTTAGGTTTGTGCCCAGCTGTCCTGTAAAATATCTGATTAACCAAGCAAGCAAAGATCGATAACAGGGACCCTGAAGCATATGGAATACATTTTACCATTTTTATCCAAAGTCCCACACACATCTGTCTGCAGCAAGGATAGTAAATTCTGTGATTTACAAACCGAATCCACACATGCATCTAGCTCCCCAGGGTGACAGTTGAGCAACAATGAAAGCTGGAATTAAAGAATAGAAAGTTTAAAATAATCAGAATCACAATGCTTCATGAATTATAAAGAAGTAACTGACTTGAATCATTTAGATATGGTAAAGGTATTTGATAAGCATGTATCATTAGACCTGTTTGAAGTTTGGTACAGGCAGTTCAACGAGGTTAGACCTCTCTTTTTTCGGTTGTTCCTGAACGTCTGCTTTGTCAAAGTCAGGACCGTACTCAACTGGAAACACCTCCTGAAATATAAAAACTCTGTTTCATCTTAAGTTTTCATACAAACCCATTTAAAAACAGCCATTAATTTTTTGCAACTTCACAGCAGTTCTCAAACCAAATGTAGCATTTCTTGTCCAGGCTGGACATCCAAAAACATCAAATATCTTGGTTCTCAAGTCTCTGACATGAAGACTGCAGACTTCACTTTTAAGTGCAAGAGAACTCTGGGAACGAACATTCACCCATAGAAAAAACAGTTACATGTGTCATATTCTAGCAATGCCAAGGTCTCAATAAAATGTAATTCTTCTTTTTTTTTTCTTTGCAGGTATACAAAAAAAGTAAAGGTATACATACAGCTCCTGAAAAAAAGACTTGGTTTTGAATAATACAACAAAACTTTATGGATTTAATCTCAATTTATTCAGTAATGCTGAGTGACCTTGGATTACCAAATTTTACTGTGCACACATTAGCTAACAGTGTGTTTATTTTATTATTATTATTGTGGAAATAAGAGTGTTGAACTTTTCCTGATGCAATGTGCATTTACACTGTTCCAGCATGAATCTGCATTTCATGTTTACCTCCTGGTGTGATTTAACTATTAGCTTGAGATTCATTATGCTTTTCTACATCAAGTTTCGTTTGTTGAGTCACGTCAGTACCCTCTACAAATCCCTGTTCTGACAGCACACATACATCACATACACGTTTACATATTTGTCTTTTCATCTGGAAGATTTCGTACTTATTCTACAATTGATCTGCAATACATCTCACATTTTTTTTAACGGTTCTTAAAGTCACTGACCTGAAAGAAGTATCCTCTTTTCATGGAGTCTTCTAGCAAGCTCAGGACAAGTTGAAGTACGCTGTCTTGTAAACTCTCCATGTCTGTGTCACTCACCTGTGGACAGGCAAATTACATAAACAACATTAATGTCAATATAAAGTTTAATGGTAGCAAATGGGATGTGCACCAATTTGTGCAAAACAAATTTTTTTATGCATCTAAATGCGCATATACTCAATTCACTAAAACAAGAAGTCAACTCAAGACAACTTTGTCACATAAGCATTTGCTAGAAAATGCTGTAGGAAAAGCTTAAGTACATAGTCCAAACATTACAGATGTACATATACAAACAATAACGTTTAACGGAGTAAAAATATGTAATAAACTATACAAATTACACAACAGGGTTGTATAGAACTAGTAGTAATGCATGTGTAAGAACAGTACACGTAGTATAGATAATGCACAGTGTTGTGATATGTATTGTCATATGCGGTATAGCAGTGCGCATTGGCTACATTGTGTGCATCAATTACAGTTCAGCAGTCTAACAGCCTCAGGGAAAAAGTGGTCCTGCAGCCACCTGGTGGAGGACCTGACGCTGCTGTTTTATTACACGTGTTTCTTCCTTGTGTTGACAATAAATCACGCTCCCTAAGGTCGCAAAACTCTGGACTTTTGTTAGTACCTAGGATAGCAAAGTCCACTAAAGGAGGTAGAGCTTTTTTGCATTTGGCTCCCAAACTCTGGAATAGCCTTCCTGATAACGTTCGGGGTTCATACACACTCTCTCTGTTTAAATCTAGATTAAAGACACATCTCTTTGGCCAAGCATTCAAATAATGCATCTCATAATCTTGTACTGCAGCTATATCAAATGCACATTATTATTCTTTAGTTTGGGTTAAACAAATCAATTTTGCTTGGTTGGAACAGCAGCTATGCTAATTATGTCTCTATTTGTTTCTCTGTTTTTGCCTAGGATTTACACAAGCTTCAGTCTGGATCCAGAACACCTGAGAAGAGATGATGCCGACCCCTCAGAGGACCTCAGATGATGCAACCCTGAAACAACTTACAGAACTATGACATTTTGCTATAAATCTGATTGCATCATATAATAATTGCTATTAATAGTGTTCATCGTCTGTTTGATTACATCTTTAATTGATTTTTCCGTACATTTCTGCCATATGTACATGAACTGACAGTCACCACTGATAAGCTACCACTAAATATTGTAGAAACTTAATTTGCTGTAAAGTTGCTTTGCAACGATTTGTATCGTGAAAAGCGCTATACAAATAAACATGAATTGAATTGAACACACACACCAGTAGTGAACACACACCCGGAGCAGTGGGCAGCCATATTGATGCTGAGCCTGTGGAGCAGTTGGGGGTTCGGTGCCTTGCTCAAGGGTCTCACCTCAGTCATGGTATTGAGGGTGGAAGAGAGCGCTGTATATTCACTCCCCCCAATTCCTGCCAGACCTGAGACTCGAACCCACAAACTTTAGGTTATAAATCCGACTCTCTAACCATTAGGTCACAACTGTTCAACAGAGACACAGGGATGAACAACAGACCTTTTCACATTTCTGGTTTTAAAGAAGCAGGGTAAACTTCTATAATAATTTTTGCATTACCAATGGCTCCAACGGTGAAAGAAAACAAATCCATGATTGCCGGTCCATGACTTTTCAACAAATTAAGCAAAATGTAGAAAGATGGATTATGGCAGTTAGAAAATGTCAAATATGCCATCTGATAAGAGCATGATATACAGTAGTCAACATTTGAAGTGGATCAAAAAAGTTAATCAAAGTTTTGATTTACTGCTATAACATACATTTAAGACATTTTAATGCCAATTTTATTTAATGTCTTATTTTTACATTAGGACATTTTTAAGGGTCCACAGACACCCTGATGTCATTTAGTGAAGGTGTCATATACCCAAGTATGCCGCCCCACCATTTATTCCATCCAAGTGCACACACACAGCCGTGAGTAGTGAACACACACACACACACACACACACACATTGAGTGTGCCTTACTAAAGCCTTATTAAAGGGTCTCACCTCAGTCGTGGTATCGAGGGTGGAAGTGGAATTCACTGGACTTCAGTGGAATTCACTCCCCCCACCTACAATCCCTGCAGTACAGAGGACTCAAACCCGCAACCTTTGGGTTACAAGCAAGTGGCAACCTCCCCCTCGCTCTCATGAAGCCAACAAGGAAGTGACTTAAACTGTAATTCATCAACTGGCTACAAAAGGGAGTCAATCCCATAGACTCCCCATGTTAAAATGCCCAACTTTACAGCAGAAAAAAACATGTTTGCAGCCTGGTTCAAAAAATTATTTTGGTCTATATAGCTACTTTTGCCCTTCATGACAACTGTGAGGGGGATGAATTTTTTTATAACTCATCCTTTTAAATTATATTAAGCCTTAAAGTTCTGCATAATTAAGGGTGTGGCCACTTGAGTGACAGGTGGATTGCCGCTGCTGTCACCACCGTTGAGCTAGGTGGGCGTGGCTTCAGCAACCTACTCCCGCCTCTTTGCCCATTTTCGATTATCCTGGAGTGACGCGCAGTGACTCACTGCCAAGATGGCAACAGCCGCCTCCGCCCACTTTTGAGCTTCAAAAATACTCTACGGGTGACATCACGCACAATACGTCCATGTTTTTATACAGTATATGGTTACAAGTCCGACTCTTTAACCATTAGGCTACGGCTGCCTTTCTGATGTTCTTCGTAATAGACATACATACTCAGACTATTCTGATATTAATCAGAATCTTCTTGTGAAAGTAAAAGAGCAAATATACATTTTGAGTGCTTCAGCTGGGTTGTATTAAAATACAAAATTTGTATTTAAAGGTGCAGTAGGAGATCTTGGAAAATGCTATCTTTAGCCTGATAGCGCTGCACGATATTGTAAAAAAACACTCACATTGCGATATTTTTTTTTCTTTCTGCGATATATATTGCGATATGAAAAAAAAATCAGATGACTTCCAATAGCTCTATTTGGGGAAAAAAAATCAGTGATTGGGGTGATTTTGTAGGCGAGTAAATCAGCATAGGAAATAAACAAATTACAAGCATAGATAACAGAACAAAGAAACAAATGAAATAAGCAGTGCTTTATATTTTTCAGGTAAGTCTAACAGTATTCAGGCACAGAAATTGAATAATCAAATGTAAAACAACACTGCATAATTTTCACTATAAATTAAATCTAATAAATCTGTGTTAAAGCTACAAAGGTGATTTTACTTTGTGTTTTGTTGTTTAATTAACGTTCATGACAGAGAAAGCAACAGGAACATTAAACTAGGGATGCAGCGATTAACCGGTTTCGCGATGAACCGCGCTTTAAAACGTCACGGTTAATTAATCGTAAAGGTTCCGTTAAACCGAGTGTTTCTGTTACACGGAACGGAACTGTTGCAGCTTGCGCAAAACGAAAAAAGTTACACTAGCGGTGCACCAGCTTAAAATGACGTGCTTATCAGAGGCACGGAGGCTACTACATGCATTAGATGAACTGTGACAGAGGGACCAAACAGCGAAGCTTTATTTCCACCAGAGAAATGCCTGTTGATAGTGTGGGACCATTTTGGGTACACCAAGAATGACCAGGGTGTCATTTAAATATTGCTGTAAAAAAAACTGCTGCTAAAGAGCGAATACATAAGGGATAATGCACGGCTTGCTGTACATTCAACGATTTTAATGCACGACGTGAAGGCAAGAACCACCTGCTACAGCTCGTTAGCTCCGCATTCTGCCCGCTTCAGATCAAAAAGAGATGAAATAGTGCGGTAAGATCACATTTATTTGAATTAATTAATTATAACATTTAGCTACTTGAATTAA
>NW_015505988.1:47671-48395 GCF_001515645.1 Sinocyclocheilus grahami | reverse complement strand
GATTACAATATTTCAGTTTATTTCCATCATTAGTAACAGTTTCCCCTGTGGGACAAATAAAGTCAATATTAGTCGTATATTAATAATAGGCTACTTCATTAACTTTGTTATTTACTATCCCTGTTGTAGTATTATTCATAATTAAAAACCAATTTTATTTTCACCATGTTTCCAAAGTCTCTACCCCAGGTCCAAAAGAAATGTAAAGAATGTACAAACTGAAAACATTAAATACTTTTGCGATCTATTTCCATTTGTTATTTTCAAAAGAGAAATACGGTCATAGATGTTTACAGAGCAGAGGTCACCTTTTTTTAATTCCAGTGGGAGAGATGGACTTCTGTTTGTCTTTTCTATTTTAATTTTTTGCTGTGTTGTTGGTTACTGTGTTATTTCTGTTTCAAAAGCCAGCAATAAATAACACTTTAATATCTAAAGAGTGTTCATGTGATTTTATACATTAGTAATGTTGGGAAATGAATAAATTCATAATAATCGTCATAATCGTAAAACCGTGATTATTCCTCATACAATAACCGTACCAACAAAATCTTTCATCGTTGCATCCCTACATTAAACTGCTGTGAACCAATATAATGTTACACATCCATTTTCTTTCTCAATTGTTTACCTTCACCTAGGGCTGGACAATAATTCAATATCAATATGTATCGCGATATAATTTTTTTCAATAACGGTGATATGATTTTTAAACACATTTCCG
>NW_015505988.1:47064-47293 GCF_001515645.1 Sinocyclocheilus grahami | reverse complement strand
GTTTCCCATACATTGATTTATTTGTGGCGTTTGACTTCGTTGAATAAACATGAGCACTGCACGTTTCAAAATCATAACACGTCGCGGGTGTTTTATATGAATGTATCTCTGAAGGGAACCGACTGTCTTCAGAATAGTTTAGATGGCATTTTTATCTGATAAAGTAGCGTTCATGAGCGAAGTCGCTTTGTTTACAGCCATTACTGGAGAAACCGCTAGTTCTGCTGCT
>NW_015505988.1:28946-46968 GCF_001515645.1 Sinocyclocheilus grahami | reverse complement strand
AAAACAGTTGAGTACATTTTTTCAGGATTCTTTGATGAATAGAAGTGAACGGAATTCGGTGTCCACGTGCATCTGCGTGGCTCTCACAGTGTATGATATAGAACCCATTTTAATCAGTGACTGTCTACACTGGATGCGGCGCGAAACGTCAAATCCCTGACAGTAAACTGATGCCTCATTTATGACGTACTAAGCGACCGTTGCTAAGCGACCGTGACCGGCGCTCTCCGTGACTACGCGGAACTTTCAACAAAGGATAAACGGATTTCCAGCACTGAAAATCCCTTGCAGTAGCTCTGCTATTAAATGTATTTAAAATCTCTGTACAGCTGTCGCGTCCGGTGTAGACACCGTGTCTGTGTGTGAGCAAAAGAAAACGATCAGTATACTAAACATCGCACATCCTGCTATGTGACTATCATAGATGCGCACATCGCGATATCGATGCTGAAATGATATATCGTGCAGCCCTAACTGAAAGCCAACGTCCCACCCTCCCTGCAATCGCCGTCCAAAGCCACGCCCCCTGAACGCATATACGCTCACAGATCAGAATACCAGAGACAACATTACTACAATAGGCTACATCAGCAGTTCCCAATTCCAGCCCATGTTCCGAAGTGACGTAAACATCAACGGATTTCCCCTGCTCAGGGAGTAGGGAGCAATAAACACTGTGTAGTAGGGCTGTGCGATTAATCGAAATCATCATAAAAATCGTGATTTGAGCTTGCGCGATTTCCAAATTGCTTTATAGCACGATTTTCCGTGCCCCCGACCTCCTGCAGTATGCTATCCGAACCAATCAGAATGCAGCGCGCCTAAATGGAGCACGAGAACAAAACAGACCGGGCGGGCATACAAACCTAACTCCAGGTTCACACACTCCGTCTGTGGTGCGTATTTTTTCTGCGCCCATGTTAACGGATCAGAGCGTTCACACTGAACGCGATTGCGCTCCGGCAGTGCGCTCCAGGAGCGGTGCGTCTGCAGCAGTCATACTGTGATCGTTTCCGCACGGAATCTATTTCTGCTGTGCTATACACGCTGAATTAAAGTGGTAAAAATTTACATGGATTGACACGGAAATTTAGTAATTACACCATAAATGTATATAATTAAAGTCTACTGTTTCACAGTCAACACACGGCTTTTTGGCTAGATTTAAAACAAGGAAAAGTGCACTTTTAGATAAACAAGGCAATAATAGATGGCATTTAGATGGTAGTAGTTAAATAAAGTAATATTTACTGAGTTTAAACGTGAATATGTCTATGAAAGATTATATTACTGTACTGTGATAAAAGAGAATCACAATGTTGAAAAAGCATTTTCAGAAACAACGTTTGGATTTGAAATCAAAATAATGGTTTTTTTTCCCCCCATATCGCACAGCCCTACTGTGTAGGGATCATATCGATCGGAACACAGTTCATGCAGGTAGCTCACTTCTAACGAGCTGGTTATCTGAATCGGGTGTGTTAACTAAGCGTATAGTTGTAAGTTGTGTATAGGGCTGGGTATCGTTCAAAATTTTTCAATATCGATACCGATACCTTGAATTTGATACCGGTTCCTGAACGATACTTTTTCCGATACCAATTTTATGAAATCAATTTTAACAAGATTACATTATCTAAAAAAAAACCTTTGGTTTTATTTTTCAGCTTGTTGATGTTTATACAAACTCAAAGACTCTCTCCTGAGCCACTGCACAAAGGAACAAAATGTAACCAACACAATAAAACGGTGCAAAATAATTTTAATAAAGCTCAAATAGTCTTCAGTTTACACATCTGTTAGGCTACATTTACACTAGTTTGTGTTCGTTTTAAAACGCATAGCTCAGACAGATCATGATTTCTATTTATTTTCCACTGATTTACTGATGAGCATTAGCAGCTTCCAGCGCTGTCTGCTTGTGTTCTCTCTTCCATGATCGCTGCTCTGACTCAGAGGTAATAACATTTTTCATTTCAGCAACATTACATGGCCAAAACACACATTAGATGGCAGGTCCAGATTTACCTATTTTTGTGACGTAGAAAAAACACATTTTTGGGCCCCCTTCCCTATTAATATAATAGACCTAATATTACCACCCAAGCAAACAAAATATTTCTTAATCAGTGGAAACCAATATACAGTGTTTTCTATCGGAATAAGCGATTGCGTTCAGTCTAGGGATGTTTGACGATAAATCATGACAAAATTCCCCACGGTTAGTATTGCCGTTTCATATTATAATTATCATTAAAACCGTATTAGATTACCGCGATTTGAACAACTCACAATAAATAAATACTGTCCAGCATAAAGCACAGTTTTCAGTAACAGTCTCACGTGCACACAGCACGCAGAGTAGGCCTAGTTTTGTTTTTGAGTGAAAACAGCGCGGAAAAGCTGGGAGGTTTTAAAAGAGTGCTAAGGGAATTATACAAATGAATATATGAATGAATTAATCATATTAATGTACCTCTGAATGTTCTGACTGTCTTCAGAAACGATTCGATGGCATTTTGTTTTCATCTTCGCTCCATGTAATACCTGAAGAAATTAATCGCAATACTGCTTTGTCCACAGAGTTTCCGGGAAACAGCTGTAATTCAGCTTTTCCATAAGCGCCACCTGCTGTCAGTGAGTGGATTTACAGAGACTTGTATTTACATTCAGTTTGTGTGCAGTTTCTGTCCGGCCAAAAACGGACCGAATTTGCATGCCCTGCTGTAAATTTTGACCAGTTGATGAAAAAGCATTTAAACAATTCAGATAAGTTATTTAGAATTATTTATGGAGCAGATAAAATACATATAATAATTTATTAATCAATTATCATTTTGACTTAACCCTTTTTTACCTTTTTATGAAACTTTTTCAAAGCTTTATTTGAACAATTTACATTAGATATTTGAAGTCAGTTAAGTTGTCATTTAAAATCCAAACATCATTGGTAATGTCGTTTTAGTGATTATGCAAACAAAAGTCATTTTATTTGTTGTTTTTTAAATATAAAACTTTTTGAACATCTCCAGCACATTTTAACAATACCGTGATAATACTGATAACCGTGATAATTTTGGTCACTATAATCATGATAAGAAATTTTCATACCGTTACATCCCTAGTTCAGTCAATAAAAATCGAATAGTTCTTCATTTGTTTGAGAACCGAGAAAGACCATACCATATAGTCGTGGCCACATAACCACCTCCGGGAGTGCATTATTTCTCTAATAATTTTAATGGCCTGGAGTCCCAACCACACATCAAGACATTGTTCAGATAATTTGTTTCAAGACATTTGACATGTTTCCGTCCTGAAATCTCGTGTGGGTTGAACTAAAAAAATTTTACGCACCTCATCTCAAACCTTCCGTTGCAAATTCCAAAACGTCATTTTAGAAAAAAATTTACGCACCTCATCCCAAACCTTCCGTTGCAAATTCCAAAACGTCATTTTAGAGCTGATAACAGAGGCTTGAGCCATTGATATGCAGGCTTACACAGTTATTAATGCAGTCTAATGTGGTTATTAGAGAGAGGGAGAGAGAGAGAGAGATTAAGTGCGTGTGAATACCTGCGTCTATGCGTCTCTCAGCAGCAGTGTCTACTAATAGCGAATCTTTAAGTTAAACTCCTTCATGAACCTCGCTACTGAGATATGTCAAGTAGCTTTCAGCTGCAAAACTATTTTACTGATAAATTCGCGGTGCAGCGCTGACAAGAAGTTTCTGTTCGCGTCTCCGCGTGTCTGCGTCTGTGAGAGAGACTGGGAGAAAGAAAGCCTGATTTCCGTAGCCTACATAAAAAAGGTGGAAGACATGGAAATAGTTTGTAATTTTTTACCCTATTGTTTGTTATATTTATTTGCTCAATGCCTTGAGCAATGAGTAAATCCGGCCCTGTTAGACAGCAATCGGAACAGACTGCTCCGTGTGCTTTCGAATCGCTCTCGAGGATTGATCGATCTGCGCCGCACCTCCTCTAGTCGAACACACCGGCTAGTGCTGCAGGCTTAATGGCTCACTGACGCTGATAAGATTAACTCCTTAGGTATCGAAATTTGGTACCGAACGACAAGACGTTTTTCGATACTCGATGGTATCGAGGCAATTCAGTCGGTGCCTAAAAAGTATCGAACTCGATACCCAGCCCTAGCGAGACATGCAAAATATGCAGAATGGGGGGCGCGAGGACTGGAATTGGGAACCGCTGGGCTACATCATGTGTCATTCATGGTGAGAAAACTTTAAAAGTACTACAATACCAGGAAGGAAGATCGGGTTGTTGATGTGTGTCTACCATTCTCGCTCTGTCTGCACAGCGTGCGTGAACGCGCTGATGACGTATCCTGTCTGCGCGAACCAGGTGCGCAGAGGTATGCTAATACATACGCTGACATGCAGGTAGGAAAGCGAATTAAAACGCTCGGACCGAACGTTTTGATTGGACGAACATTTCTTGGTCCTACGCCTTCCACAGAATATATAAATACAGATAAATACATTTAGACCACTTAACTTAATGATTGCTATGAAGATGTGAAGAGACTTTCAACCAGCATAACAAAAAATGTTTCTGAAGACAATCACCTATTGCACCTTTAATATATATATATATAAAAGAAATAGATGTGTAACAAATAAAAAAAAATATCCAGACTTCACATACCTTTAATAAATCAGCAGTCTGAATTTGGTGAATGTGTGATTTGACAGTATGAAGGTCCGCTGGGAGCTCACCTCGACACATCTCAAGAATCATCTAAAAGATTAATTATAGTGAACATAAAATGTTTCAACAATAAATTCATAATAGACAGCATCTAATAATTTTAAACTACATCTCCAAGTGTTCTTTGCAGTATATGAACTTTATATGCAACATTGTTCTATCAAGGGAAACGTACTTCATGAAAACGGGGAATTTTTAAGCATGCGGCTACTTGAAAACGGACAAAGAAAAATTGTACTGACATTTACATTTTTGAAAATTACAAACCCGTTTGTAACTTTAGCAGTATGTTCAACAATACAACAATTATTAGATTAAGTTTCTGCAAGTTAAAATATGACGTTTTTTTATTTCAAAGGCTGTGTGCAACTCCAGAGGTCACGATTTTGGCTGCATACGTCATCATAGCTGTATCATTTCAGAAAAGCAACAGTGGGTGGGTGGACTGCCACATTTCACCACTGTAACTGTGTCAGTAGAACAGATCTCAATGAAAACAGCAACAAACAGTACATAAACACATCTTACCTTCGCACGCAGCCCTACTATCAAAGTGGCCCTCTGCCTCCATTTTTAAACGTAAGAATTTTTAAGCATGCGGCTACTTGAAAACGGACAAAGAAAAATTGTACTGACATTTACATTTTTGAAAATTACAAACCCGTTTGTAACTTTAGCAGTATGTTCAACAATACAACAATTATTAGATTAAGTTTCTGCAAGTTAAAATATGACGTTTTTTTATTTCAAAGGCTGTGTGCAACTCCAGAGGTCACGATTTTGGCTGCATACGTCATCATAGCTGTATCATTTCAGAAAAGCAACAGTGGGTGGGTGGACTGCCACATTTCACCACTGTAACTGTGTCAGTAGAACAGATCTCAATGAAAACAGCAACAAACAGTACATAAACACATCTTACCTTCGCACGCAGCCCTACTATCAAAGTGGCCCTCTGCCTCCTACTTAAGAGCTCTGGCACAAGGTTTGTCATCACAGAAACAAATTCTTCCAGTTTTCCAAATTGCTCCACATTCTGATCCTTGACAACTTGCCACATAACGGCAGAAGTGAGGCGCAGAGGAGAAACCAGCAGGCGAAGTGAGGAGAGAGAAGGGACAGGCTCTACAAAGACAGAGATGCACAAACACTTGTATGTCTATATATTTATATGTATTCATATTGAGTGCCATTCAGAAGTCTGAATTCACATTCAAAAATGTCACATTCAAATAACTTAACCCTGTGAATAAACGTTTCAGGATTTTGAAAAGAACTCAGTGAAAACAATTGCATGTGTACATTACAAAAATACATGCGTTTTGCATATACACACATATACATGTTTATTAATTTATATGCAACATAAGTGCAAATAATAACGTTACATGCCATTTAATAATCCATCAGCCACATCCAGCATGAGGTTCTAGCTGTGTACATCAGGGCTATGATACTCTCTACCATCAACAAGCCAGTCATGAGAAATACTGTAGATGTGAGCATTACACATCTAACGACAAATAATAAAAATGACTATAAGGTAGATGACTATACACACCCATTGCTTCTTTCTTTAAATATATTTGGATCGACAAACAGTCTTGTTTCCAACTTCGTCCGTTGACTCGTTCCGTTACACACTGCGCATGCGTCTGAAGTGGGCCGCGCATAGAACGGCAAATAGCAAAAAGGGTTAACTTTTAAAGGGCGGGGCTCATCGGCTTAGGTTGTCTCTAGTTGGTCAGAAACGATCAACTAAAATAATTTCATACAGATGAATGGAACGAGAATATATGTGATTGCCAGGTGCCAGTCTGTGTATGACTCTTACTTAAAATATCATTGGTTTTAGTGTACAAACATCCCTGTTGAGACATACAAAAAACCCGTTTAGATTTGAATACGGTGCAATGGAGTCTGCCTTCATAGGCCATCAGGCGCCCCCTGGAGGAAATAATACTTATAGGCTAGTCTCATTAGCCCCAGTGAACAGCACGCATGTGTCTTTAAGCGTCCTTTATATCTTCTCTCTTTCAGTGGTGTACTGCACACAACGAGAGTGTACTGCCATCTACCGTTCTATATATATGTGTTAAGATACTATAATTCACTAACACTGTCACAAAAAAGAAACTAAACAAATGACAGAAAGATTCCTTCAGCTTCTTACATTGAAGGAAATCCTACAATGTATACTTTTAACAGTAACTATGGAGGTTAATTAGGCCTACTGTTAGGCTGCATCAAAATATGTAGTAGGTGAAAACAAGTGATATGTCGAATTCAGAAAGAGCTTTATTGCCAAGTATGTTTGCACATACAAGGAATTTGTTATAGTGTCACAAGCTTCCAGTACACGGAGACAACAACAACTATATAATTGGCTTCATGCACAAAATTACTCTATACACAAATATTCAATACAAAAAATTTAAATAATTTGTGCTTAGAAGCTTCTGTCACCACAATCTTGGCCCATTCCTCACCGGAAAAAAAAATCTTCCAGATCACTGATCATTTTGGTTTTCATGTTGCCACTGCTTTCTTAAAATTCCACCAAATATTTTCAATGAGATTTCAATCTGAAGACCGAACAAGCCACTGGAGAACATTCTGCTCATAAGCTTTGCCTTTTTTGAACCAGACATGCAGCTTATCCATGGGTTCAAAAAATTCCAGTTGGGTCACATCACACGCATTTGGCGAGGTGTCCTGGCATGAAGTCCATTCTTGTTTAGTGTTCTTCTTATACTCTGCGTTGAAATGTTGTTTCCTCATTTCATCGGGTCATTTGCAAGTCTTTGGCAGTAAATTGGTTTTTTTTCCTCAGTTGCTCTGATCAAATATTTAATTCCTCTTGATGATTTTGTGCTTTTTCTTCAACATCCTCAAAGGTTTTCTGGTACAATACATTTTAAACTTATGCATAAGAATACCAGCTGTATCTCTAGGAAACTTTAGTGTCTTCTTGTAGGATATTTTATGAAATCCACCAAAAAGATTCATACAAATTCACTTTAAGGCATTATTGAGAATTGCAGTTGTAGCACCCCATATGGAGCAAACTTGCTATGTGCCCTCAGAATATCCTGTGGTCTATGTGTATCAAGTTTCATTAAGTTTGGACATTGCATTCAGGAAATATGCCAATTCGTTAAAAACGAGCAACACAAAAGCACTTATACTTTACAATGCTTTGATAAATCGAAATTCTTTTCATATCTTTTTATGAACTTTTTTTGCTTTCAGCAAAAACAAAACAGCTCTACAGTGTAAAATATGAAATTATTTTTAAATAATTCTTTGGACCCAAGCTTCTGGTATACGTATTACACAATCTTTCAAATATACCTAAAAATGTGAAACACTCAGCAACACTGAAATTGGTTTTATAGTTATTTTTACAGAACGTAGCTTTACAGTTCCTGGAGGCACATTTACAATCAATCAATCAATCAATCAGTCAGTTAATAATAATAATACAGCTTTTTTTTTGGAGGATGCATAGGCTTGCCCTACACAAAAACATCATACCTGCAGCACTGTATAGTAGGGCTGTCAAAATGGCTCAAAAACTAAATTAGAATTTTGTATTTAAATATTATCAAAATTCGAATTATATTCGAATTTAAAATGCATAATTTCAGTTAGGGTGAAGAAAAGCTTTTGGCTTCTCTCCTGAGGCCACAAGAGGGCGTATCGAGCAAAATATTACTAATGCACGTTTATTCAAGATAACATGACTATCTGTGAAAAAAAAAGTGCATAATGTTTCAAATAATGTTTATAAACCATGTATAATTAATTAAGTTGCTTAAACAACTATACACAATACAGCATCGTGTACGTATGCATAGTTTAATACAAAGGGCGGAAAGCCGATCGACAGTTTTCATTTAAAAACATGAGATGCAGTGGGATGGGGAAAAAACCCACCATAAAGTCTCGATATATGTTTTTTTAAAAGTTAAACGTACATTAATTTTACATGGCTTTCTAAGCATCTCGCTCCTTTGTGCGAGATGCGAGTGCAACGGTGATAGATGTCCCTCTAGAAAATGCACGAAATATGTGTTCTGTGTGAACAGCTTGGTTTCAGTTTTGACGTAAACAAAATCTTCTCCGCACTGATGTTCTCAACTGGATTGGCTAACAAAAACATTATAATGCAATGACGCTTACATCGTCATCGCATCTTGTGCGCCACTGATAAGGCTGCCTAAAATTTGAATTCAACGTTTTTGCATTCAAATGTGGATTTTTATTTTAAATTCGACAAATATTCGAAATTCAAATTTTTTTGACAGCCCTACTCTATAGGCACATTCCAAACAACCACAAATGCCTCTAAAGTGAGATTCCAATCAAAAGGAAATGTACATAAGCGCAGTGACAAGGAGTTGAGGCTCCATAGTTTTTGTAGAATGTAGGATCACTATGGGTCTGTACAAACATGCAATTTGTTTATAAGTATATGGTTTTGGTTACAAGTAGACTATGTTTGCATAGGTAACCTAGAGCAGAAGCAGGTACAACCTTCTTTACCTGTAAAGCATTCATTATTTTCATAATTTGATTCCTCATTTTATTTACTTGCCAGAGCCCATGGTTGGATATTATATCTGGGACAAAATATAAATACTTAAAAAAAACATCATTCAGAATCACCAAATGGCTCATAATTATAATTAACATTTTAAATTAAAGACAATAAACAGAAATTGACAACTGAATGGCTGAAGAACCTGTCATGCTTTCTGTGTAAGGCTACATTATTTCCCAAAATACACATACATTCCAATGGAATACTTCAATGTGTTGATCTCGGACACACACAGAACACCAGAACCTACATCTGTAAAGTGGACATAACACTTAATAAGTGGCACAGACACAAACACATTGACATACATTTGGTGTGAAAACAGAACATTTATTTACTCAAAATGTCTTAAGTAATGTAAGAAAGGGACTACACAAATTTCATAGCATGCATGTAATGAAGTGATTTGAACTGTAGTGGCTTAGAAAATATTCCTGACTCTAGTAGTCTGTAACTTGACAATTTTTACAGTATTCTGAGCTCTGTGTACTGTGCTGTAATACTTAAACATATCGGCCTATTTGCCTTCACAAGTCTTTACAAAGTCAGCACACATAATGGAATACTTGGAGAGTCAGTATGTGCCACTGACAGACTTTCAAGATTAATATAACTAAACTTGCGGGTTCATTTGAAGGTTAGGAATGTAAGGGATTTTATTTCACTATTTGTTCTCATATATTAAGTATTTTAACATTACACATTTCACCTTTAAAGTCATTTCAAATCTCATTATAATGTGCAGAAACAAAGACATTGGGAGTTTACAATATGCTTGATTAAATTCTAAAAAAGGGGACATGATACACAATAAGAGTCACATGATTCAGTGCCTAGGCCAGAATATCCATGCAAACCCAGGCAGGAGCAGTGCTATGAGGACAGAAGAGAACAGATTCACTCCATTGTTATCCAGGATGGGTTTCCCACTTATTCTTTTAACACTTGGTGACTCATAACTCACAACCTTCCCGATGGATTCATCGTATCCTTGATGGAAAGATAAAACATGGTCAAACATCTAGAATAATTAAGCATGTGACGTTAGTTACGTCACAATGACCTTTTACCACAAATATGTTATAATATAAAACAAAACTGCTTTAATGATTTTGATATTTCAAAATATTTTTCTTCATTACAGGTTATAACACAGATAGCAATACAAAGGAGGTGACATAATTTCTCTAGATGTGGAATTATTTAATAATAATGATGTATCATTTATCAACATTTAGTTACATTTTATTTTGCACTGTTAACATAACATCCATCCCTCCCCTATGGGCTTCTATGAGGTGAGGAGGCTTTTCTTATGGTACACTCTTAAAAATAAAGGTGCTTCAAAAGGTTCTTCAAGCGATGCCATAGAAGAACCATTTTTGGTTCCACAAAGAACCATTCAGTCAAAGGTTCTTTAAAGAACCATCTCTTTCTTACCTTTTTGTAATCTGAAGAACCTTCTTTCGCCACAAAGAACCTTTTGTGAAACAGAAAGGTTCTTCAGATGTTAAAGGTTCTTTATGGAACCATTTAGACAAAAAGGTTCTTCTATGGCATCGTGAAGAACCTTTATTTTTAAGAGTGTAAGACTATTTGAGTATGCATCTGCATCTGCAGGAGAGGTTTTAAGAATCAATAATCATTCAGTGCTCAGTAACTTGGCATGTCCACTGAGAAAAGGACCTCTGATAGATAAATTATTTATATTGCATAAAAGTAAATTACCAATGTTAGTATGACTGCTGCAAGAAACTTGGAATAATATAGTGGGTAGACCACAGGGGGAAATATATATGAATTTATTTATTTGATTTTATTTACCTTTAATAAAAATCAGCTAGATTACCTGAATACTGCATGGTTGCACCAAGGAATGAGTCCAGCAGAGATCCAAACAGACCAGCTATTGCTCCATACAAGATGATAGGCCACTGAGGAACTGCGAAATGCAAATCTTTTACCAACAGGAGCTGCATGAAGTAGTACGCTGTACCCACTGTGCCTCCACCCAAAACACTGGCCACTAATCCAACAGGAGTGACTCCGCCATTGGTACCTATAAACAATTTTATATCAGTTAAGACAAAGACCTTTTGCTTAAATATATCACTTCATACTGGCCATAATCAGAGTTTAAAATTAACACTCACCTACCCGCCAAATGCAAATGAAAATCAACCGAGGCAGGTAGCACTATGAGCTCACTAGCCAAAATGATGATTATGTTCTGTCACTTTGCATGCCATTGCTATCAGAGACTCTTCAACATTAACAAAACAAAGCACATCACTCTAGTACACTGGCAATGAGACAGAGGACTACTTTTTCAACCTGTTCTCACTCCCTAGCCGGGTGAATGCTCGATGTCCAAGAATTTTGCGCGTCACTGTACAGAAGACAAAGGCACTCTCTCTGGCACCTTTATTGCAACACTGTCAGTAAACCAATTGCTTTCAATGAGAAACATTTGCTGTCAAAAAACTGATCAGCCACAACATTAAAACGACTGACAAGTAAGTATGTTGTTTATTCCGTTACAATGGCACCTACCAAGGGATAGGACATATTAGGCAGCAAGTGACATTTCTTGAATTTCATGTTGGAAGCAGGTAAAATGGACAAGCAAAAAGATAACTTTGGCAAGGCAAGGGTCAAATAGTGATGGCTAGACAACTGGGTCAGAGAATGTACATAACAGCAAGTCTTGTGGGGCCTTCTTGGTATCTAGTGGTTAGTACCTGCCAAAAGTGGTGCAAGAAAGGACAACTGGAGAACCCACGTCAGTGTAACCCAGGTTACTAGTAGATAGAAGCAGACGCAGAAATAACATCAAATTAAATAACAGATTATATGTATTAAAAACACTGAAAACGTAAATATGACTGTGAACAAATGAATTAATAATGTGAAAATATGTAAAAGTATAAAATATCAAAGTTATAAATGTGACCAATAGCGTAATCTCTCTCTCTAAAAGTGCTGCGATGGCGGACGTCAAGTGACGTCATTCAACCGCGATCTCATTGGTGAATTTACCAAGCGAGAGATTACACTATTGGTCACATTTATAACTTTGATATTTTATACTTTTACATATTTTCACATTATTAATTCATTTGTTCACAGTCATATTTACGTTTTCAGTGTTTTTAATACATATAATCTGTTATTTAATTTGATGTTATTTCTGCGTCTGCTTCTATCTACTAGTAACCTGGGTTACATCAGGGTCAAGGGTGTCCAAGGCTCTTTGATGCATGTGGGGGGGCAAAGGCATTCTGAAAAGAGGCTTTAATACGTTGAGTTCAGTACGACTTTGTGAGGCAACAGCTGATAAAAAGAAACAGCTTGCCCACTAATTTATGTCTAACTAGTTTAATGTTTAAACATCCATTTGGAGTGAGCTATATTTGGATAAATAAATGCTGTTTTATAAGAAAAGTCACAGAGTATAGTAAGATTCAGTTGGTGGCACTACTCTTTCATATTTACGGTATCCGCGAAGAACGATTGGCTGTCATAAAAAAGTCAAAAGTGATTCAATAATTAGATTTGATTATAAATATATTTAAACCTAAGCTGTCATTTTGATAATCTGGTTTATTTCTGATATTTTTGTTTTGGCTAGTAGAACTTCTGAGTAGCTTGGCTGGTGAATAATCTTTTTTTTTTTAATCCTGGCCATAATTACTGTCTATGGTAATTCACAACATCTGTGGAATCAGTCCATAATGTATTTAACTTAGAATATTCTGTTAATTTCAACCATTTCATTTTTGGACCCTGTACCTGCTGGGACAACTTTCCAGGTGGTGATGAGCCTGGGCTTTCTTCTACTAAGCACAGGACCAACCTCAGAAGCCCAGGTGTCCCCTGTGCTGCAAGCCAGGGCTCCTAAGAGTGATAAGCACATCCATGAAGCAGAATATTGCTTCCCAAAATCCACAGGTATTTCTCCAGGACCAGCTTCAATCATATAGAGCAGGGCCAATTCAGTAGGAACTCCACCATTACAGAAAACTTGCAACCAGTTCCTCTGGCCTCCTGCAGACATAAAAGACACATAAGTGATGTTATCAACAAACATTCTATACAGCAACAGCAATAAAAAAAAAAAAGCTTTGAGAAAGGTCTGGTTAGAAGCTGCATTGGACAGATCATTCCGTGTCAAATCAACCAAATTTCAGAAACTTTCCCCGAATCAAATTTTTAATTTTGTTAATATTTTTTCTGTAGAAAGACAAACATAAAGAGTGATGAAAGCCAAAATATTAAATATCACAGATGTATATTTACGGAGTAATTCACTATTTTGTAGAGGGGGTCAAAATGACAATTTCCCCCTGAGATTTGGAGCCAAATTACAGGGGTGAAAAAATGACTTTAAAAAGCTGACAGCATCATTATTTTATTTTTACATAGAGATTGGTAGGTCTGTTAATAAAATCTGTTGACTTTATCAATCTTTGATTCATTATATGTCAACAGTGACAATTAAAATAGGGCAAAAATCACTTTTTTAAGTATTAAAGATATCTTAATATCCTTTTAGATTCTGTTTCTTAAACTTTCCTTTTGGTATCTTCATTTTAAAGGCCCTTGTTGGTTCAATCCCAGAGATATGGAGATCTTAATGCGGCTCCAGGTGTAAACTGGATACTTGTACACATTTTCAGTGGCCAAAAACCAAATGTGGGTCATTTTGCATATAGCTGATACTTTTTTCTTTTAAAGAAGAACAAATAATGTTGAAACTAGAAATGTATCTTGTGATTTTCTATCAACACAATTGCATAAAAAAATTCCAGTAAAAAAAAAATACATGTCTGGGTGCCATAAATAGGTTTGCATGCCTGTAACTCTAAAAGTATTCAAGATATTTGAATATCCTTCTAGATTCTCATTATTAATACATTTTGAAAGAGTGCAGTAAGATTTCACAGCAAGAACTGGCAAATCTAGCGCAGTCCATGAGGATGAGATGCACTGTAGTACTTAAAGCAGCTGGTGGCCACACAAGATAATCACAGCAACTTTTGGTGTTGACCCCTCCTTTGTTCATTATTCTACTTCTGCTCATCAAACGCATGAGCATTTATGTCTCAGTTGTGTACGTTTTTATACTGAAATAAATATTCACACAAGTTAAGAAATTAGCTTGAAGTAAAAGCTGTTGAAGCCAAAGTGAAGCAAAAACATTTTGATCACCATCTGGTGGCTGGCTGTAGCATGGGTCATAAACACCTCCCTCTCCATGTAAACGAATGGGCCTCTTTAAGTAAAACTCTGCATATTCGAAGACCTGTATTTATTGCATGGACGGAGCAAAAACATAAGTGTAAGTGTCTAAACTGTATGCTCACAGTTCAGATAAATAATAAAGTTTTTAACACTTAGCAACAAAATACCAACACAGTTTAAGCTAATATTTCTAAACATTAGCAACAATAAGCCCTGGATTACCAGCAACATTAAATACCTCCTCAACCAGAAGAAGAGGGCTTTTAAGAATGGTGACCAGGAAGAGTTAAGATGCATACAAAGGGAGCTCAAAGTCCAGCTGAAAGAGGCCAAAGATATCTACAGGAGGAAAGTGGAGCAGACGTTGCAGCAAAACAGCATGAGGGAGGTATGGGATGGCATGAATACCATCACAGGATGCAGCTCAAAGCGGGGGAACTTTGTGGAGGGGGATGTGGAGAGGGCCAACCAGTTAATGCCCTGCCCCCACTGCTGCTTATAGGGGCCTGCCATTTCTGGTCTAAGAACACGGATGCCCTCTACAGGAAGGGACAGAGTCGACTTTAATATTTGTCAAAAGCTATTGCAGATATTCAACCAGGTGGTCATTTCTAGCTTCCTCTTCTATGCTGTGGTGTGCTGGGGAAGCAGCATTAAGAAGAGGGATGCCATGCGGTTGGATAAGCTGCAAGAAGGCTGGTTCTGTGGTGGGTGTAGAACTGGACCCCTTAACAGCTTATTAGCTATTATCTTACTAGTGTAATCATTTTTTACATTATTGTCTTGTCTGTTTTTATTGTTGCTACTGGACACTTGAATTTCCCTTGTGGATTAATAAAGTAATTATGTCTGAAAATGCTTTTGTCAACAACTAGGAATTGATTCAATCATCTGTGAAGACACCATGAGTCAGAGAAAAATAAAAATAAAAGTCAGAAAAGTTAGTTTAGGATTAGTTGGGAAAGTGCATGATATTCTTGGGTACACTATCCATGGAAGTATTTTATGATTACTGCTTAATGTATCTATAACACTGCAATCAGGTTGTGTAGCCAAAACATTAAAGGGGTCATGAACTGAGAAATCTAAATTCTCTTGATCTTTTGACATATAAGAGGTCATTGTACTATAAAAACATCCTGTAAATTTCAGAACTCAAAACTTTCTTGTTAGTCTAAAAACAGCTTAAACTGAAGCCAATCTGCCGAAACGACAGGTTGTGGAATGTGCCACTTTATGGCGTAATAGTGTGGCTAAACCCCACCTCCACAGAAGATCAACACCTGCTTCTACATCACTGCCTGTTAAGCCCCACCCACTGATTCGCACATGTCATGTAGTGTAAATAACGAGAGGCAAACACAGGTCTATGCAGAAACAAAACGATAAAGATGGCTCCAAAAGACAACAAAACGCTGTGCAGTGCCAAGTTGTGGAAAAACGGTCTTTGGATTGCCTTCCCTCTGATTTTAACATTAGGAAAGAGTGGAATAACTTTATTTTTAATGAAGATCCAGACTGCGTCAGTAAGTGTTTGGTCCTTTGTTCACTTCATTTTACTGCGGATTCATTTATAAACAAAGCACAATTCGATGCAGGATTTTCAGAAAGATTGAAACTAAAAGACGATGCTGTGCCGAATATAGCCTATTGGATGCGACAGTAATGCCGCACCCCACAAGTGTGAGTAACTGTTTTTATTATGTGGTCACTATTGCTTTGTTTGTTATTACAGATCGTTTGATATACTGAGTATTTATGCGGTTTTGACCTAAATCACAGCAGCATCCATCTATGAAGGATGTAGGCTGTCAAACATACACAACTGTTAGCCAATCATAGCAGTGGGCGTTTACTTCCAAGTCTACAATCCGCCACACCTATTCTAATGGAGCGTTCTGATGAAGGGGGTCAAAACAGGTCAGAAAATAGCCTATTACTTCTGAATTATGATGTATTTTGTAAACATCTTGATAACATTACATTGTAAAAAAAAAAATCAAAATTTTACGGAAAATAACTAAATTTTTTTACAGTATTTTTCTGTAATTTTAAATTATGTTTAAAACTATGTAAAATGACTAACAATATCTGTAAATTAACAACTTGACTGTTATTTTACGGATTACATTATTAATGACAAATTACAGTAATTCTAATTTTTTTATATGGGAAATTAACTTTATTATTTATACAGTATTTTTTTCTGTTTTCTTAAATGATATACAAATTCATGTAAAATTACAAACAATATCTGTAAATTAACAACTTGACTGTTATTTTAAGTATTATTCCATTCATGATAAATTATAGTAATTCTCACTTTTTATACAAAAAAATTACTGTATTATTTATACAGTACACGATCATCGTGTCAGGACCGCTTCCCACGTATCGACAAGGACACAAAAGGTTCAGTAGACTTTTTGCTTTAAATGAATGGTTATTGTCATGGTGTAACAAACAGAAACTGCTCTTTGTTAATAATTGGAATCTTTTCTGGGAGTGTCCTAGGCTTTTTCGCGCTGATGGCCTGCACCCCAGCAGAGTCAGAGCGGAACTCCTTTCGGACAACATCTCCAACATAAGCACCATATGACTAGTAAGTCAAATCTCAAATAACTGCCCTGATGACTTTTGTTCTACCCACTTAAATGATAGAAGTACTTGTGCTGTACAATCTATAAAGACTGTGTCTGTTCCCCGAATAGTGAGGTCAAAATATAAATTTAATGCAGGATCTAGAAAAAATCTGATCGTGATTAAACCAGAAAAATTTAAAATAAATGAACAAAAACCATTTTTAAAGTTTGGGCTCCTAAACATTAGATCACTCTCACCCAAAGCAGCTATTGTAAATTAAATGATCACAGATAATCGTTTTGATGTACTCCGCTTAACAAACCTGGCTAAAACCAAATGATTATATTGGTCTAAATGAGTCTACTCCAGATGTTTTGCTGGACATTGCAGTCGGGGGAGCTGCGGACCTGATCAAACGCTTCAGGATGCGCAGACGGGGGAAGCGAGGCGGTGCCCTCGTGAAGCTCAGGCTGCGCGGATTCAGAACGCCGTTGCCTAGCATCCATCTGGCGAACCTCCACTCTCTACCCAACAAAACGGACTAACTCCTTCTGCTCTCCCGGAAAAATAAGGATTTTTCAAACTCTGCTGCTCTGTGTTTCACGGAAACCTGGCTGAAAGACGCCATTCCGGACAGCGCGTTGAGTCTGCCGGGCTTTCAGCTGTTTAGAGCAGATCAGAATCAACAGAATCAACGGGGAAATCACGCGGCGGCGGGACATGCTTTTACATCAATGAGAGGTGGTGTACAGATGTAACTGTGTTAAAGAAGATGTGCTGTTCAGATCTAGAAGTGCTCTTCATTAACTGTAAGCCTTTCTACTCGCCGCGGGAGTTTTGCTCGTTCATTCTCGTA
>NW_015505988.1:19477-28390 GCF_001515645.1 Sinocyclocheilus grahami | reverse complement strand
TGTGATCATTTAACCATTATCATGCAATATTTTATTTATCTTGTTTATCATGGGTCACATAATATGCTGTCAGATCACAAGCCTGATTTGGGCCACATAATCACTGGACTGATCTGGGCCACACTCCTCCCACCAGCAATCGGCCCTCATGTTTGCCGTGATCCATGATGTGCCATCTCCACACATGGCCTAGCTCTGGCTGAAAGGGTACCTGCCATTGCCGACAGAAGGCCAGCAGTTCCAGCTTGAGGCCACATTTGGGCCAAGATCGATTGCTATGTGGGAAGGGCAACAATGTTCATGATGGAACATTGCTCTTAGGGCCAACCTATACATTGTCTTTATGTTTGAATAACTAAAAAACAGACTTTCACTTTCTATGGTGAGAAGTTCAACATTTTCAGTTTACATTGTCTCATATCACAAATGCTATAAAGTCCTACTGCAGTCAAGCTTGCAATTTCTATGCTATTAAATAAAAGTATGTAGACAAATTTTGTAACTTGCATGCAATTATGGCATTATTTTTAAATAAGTGTTATGGTGGACAGAGGATTAACCAACGGGCTGTGTAACACTGAAGGGCCAAATGAAAATGCCATAGCTACGCAACTGGTGCTTAAAGGAAAGATCATGGATTTGTTAAAATACAAAAGGGTGCTTATTTGGTCATGTCAATATAACTGCACAAGTAGCCAAACACGCACACACACACACACATGTTGTGTTTCCATGTTTTATGGGGACATTCCATAGGCGTAATGGTTTTTATACTGTACAAACTGCATTTTCTATCGCTTATACACCAACCCTACACCTAAACCTACCCATCACAGGAAACTTTATGCAGTTTTAGATTTTCAAAAAACTTCATTCTTTATTATTTATAAGCTTGTTTCCTCATGGGGACCTATCCTTGTGGGGACATTTGGTCCCCATCATGTGATAAATACAAGGTACACACACACAACTGCCATGATTTTGACAAGTAAGACCTGTTCCTGAATCAGCATATTTTATTGATCCTGTCTGAAAATATAGTCCCTCTGGCCCTAAACCTAATTTAACCCTAAAATCAGAGGGAAATGAGGGGTGGTGAACAGTGAATAGCACAGATGCACCTAAAGCATAATGTGAAATCAACATTTGAACAATTAATTAAACAGCCTACAAATAAAAATAAATAGACACATTTGTAATCTTTCACTTAAAACAAGTTATTATTTATTTTTTTCATAGTTGCAACGCTATTTGCGGTCTCGCAGTGTTGCTTTGAGCATGATTGGTTAATCTGACCATCACTCAGGAATCTAGCCAATGACTAGTGAGTGTGCCGTTTTCACGGTTAAATTTGAAAAAACACTGTTGCAGTGTGTGCCGCTGATCGGCGTCTGCAGCAGTCTGCTTCAGTCGGTTCACTAGTAATGGCTTTTACATGGATTATTTAACATTTGACTGTTTAATTCATATTTTGAGCGAGTTTAGGTAGTGGGATGACGATTGAGAACAAATAAACGCGAATATGGACATAGACTTCTCAACCCTCTATGGACACCTTGGCAATTGAATCGCCATTGGCTAATAAAATTTTGGTGACCCATACTTGGAATTAGTGCTCTGCATTTAACCCATCCAAAGTGCACACACACACACACACACGCCGTGAACAGACGCCCGGAGCAGTGGGCAGCCATTTTTTTTGCTGGGGTGCCCGGAGAGCAGTTGGGGGTTCGGTGCCTTGCTCAAGCGCACCTCAGTCATGGTATTGAAGGTGGGAGAGAGCGCTGTACATTCACTCCCCCCACCTACAATCCCTGCCAGTACGAGACTCGAACCCGCAACCTTTGCTCCACCCCCCTACAATCCCTGCCAGTACGAGACTCTCTAACCATTAGGCCACGACTTCCCCTATACTATACTATACTATACTATTCTATATTATATATATAACATTCATTTTGCCATTAATTGTAATAATCCAGTGAGATTTTTGTCTGACAGCAGCCAGTGCTGCATACAGAGATCTGATCTGATCATCATCAGTCTGTCTGGAATGACATGAAGAAACAGAACAAACTGAGACAGACTCAATCCCTAAGAACTGTGGCAGCGTCTCCGAGACGCTTCAAGAAACCTACCTGCGAAGCTACAGTGCTGTTAAAAGTTTTAGGCACTTGTGTAAAAATTCTGTAAAATGGGAATGCTGTCAAAAATAATGTCCCATAAATAAATTTTCTTTATCAATTAACTTCTGTTAATTAAATTAAATCAACATTTGGTGTAAGCATCCTTTGCGTTTAAAGCAGCTTTTGCCCTCGGTGCACTTGGGCATAGTTATTCAGGTAGCTTTGCAGGTAGGTTTCTTGAAGCATCTCGAAGACGCTGCCACAGTTCTTCTGGATTGAGTCTGTCTCAGTTTGTTCTGTTTCTTCATGTCATTCCAGACAGACTGATGATGATCAGATCAGATCTCTGTGTGCAGCACTGGCTGCTGTCAGACAAAAATCTCACTGGATTATTACAATTAATGGCAAAATGAATGTTATGAACTGATATTTCCTACTGACACATTACAGCAAAAGATAGAAATAATTGACGTAAAACCATTTTTTAGCTGCTGAAAATACTAGCGTTCTAATCATTTTGGACACCACTGTATATGGAGCCCACAGCAGTCAGTAGAATATTGTGGATTAATATAAAACTTATGTGGAAAATACAAGATACAAAGCTATCAGCAAACAGCACAAATTGTTTCTTTCTCTCAAAAGTAAAATTGACCTCATCAAGAGAGTAACCCTAACTGATAAGATAGAAATGCAATTTTTAGTTATTGAATTCCTCCTGGGGGTTCTGAAGAACTGTTTATGAAGAATTCATTAATGCAAATAATACTAGTGTTCTAATCATTTTGGACACCACTGTATATGGAGCCCACATAAATCAGTAGAATATTGTGGATTAATATAAAATTTATGTGGAAAATACAAGATACAAAGCTATCAGCAAACAGCACAAATTGTTTCTTTCTCTCAAAAGTAAAATTGACCTCATCAAGAGAGTAACCCTAACTGATAAGATAGAAATGCAATTTTTAGTTATTGAATTCCTCCTGGGGGTTCTGAAGAACTGTTTCTGAAGAATTCATTGATAATGCAAATTTACATCTGAATAATAAAACTTTTAGAATCAATCTTGACAATCTTGTAGACATATCGGTTTTGTATTTCTTCAGTTTTAAAGGACTAGTTCAGTTCCAGAATAAAAATGTCCTGATAATTTACTCAACCCCATGTCATCCAAGATGTTCATGTCTTTCTTTTTTCTGTCCAAAAGAAAATTTAGGCTTTTGAGGAAAACATTCCAGGATTTTTCTCCAGGAATGTTTTCCTCAGAAACGTTAATTCTTTTTTGACTGAGTAAAGAAAGATATGAACATCTTGGATTACATGGGGTGAGTACATTATCAGGAAATATTCGTTCTGGAAGTGAACTTGTCCTTTAAGTTGAATATATTTAATTCGACATTTTGATGAAACTGTTCTATGTTCTTCCATCAGTACAGTATTTTAAATGTAATTGTGCTGTATTTCTTATTGACCTCATCAAGAGAGTAACCCTAACTGATAAGATAGAAATGCAATTTTTAGTTATTGAATTCCTCCTGGGGGTTCTGAAGAACTGTTTATGAAGAATTCATTAATGCAAATTTACATCTGAATAATAAAACTTTTAGAATCAATCTTGTAGACACATCTGTTTTGTATTTCTTCAGTTTTAAAGGACTAGTTCAGTTCCAGAATAAACATTTCCTGATAATTTACCGAAGATGTTCATGTCTTTCTTTTTTCTGTCCAAATTTTTTTTTAGGTTTTTGAGGAAAACATTCCAGGATTTTTCTCCAGGAATGTTTTCCTCAGAAACTTTCATTCTTTTTTGACTGAGTAAAGAAAGATATGAACATCTTGGATTACATGGGGTGAGTACATTATCAGGAAATATTCGTTCTGGAAGTGAACTTGTCCTTTAAGTTGAATATATTTAATTCGACATTTTGATGAAACTGTTCTATGTTCTTCCATCAGTACAGTATTTTAAATGTAATTGTGCTGTATTTCTTAAAAAAAAAACTGAAATGTAAAATTTAAATTTGATATGGCATTTGTACAGACTTTGTATTTTGTTTTCCAAATAAAACGTAATTTTCCATCTTGAGCATGCTTTGACACTTTATTGAAGGTTTTTGATTGTAATGATTTGTAAAATAACAGTGTTTCTCTGTAGAACATTTAGTGCTTTCATTGTAATAATCTAGGAAAAATCTGTAAAATAAGGGTTTTACACTGTAAAAAAAAGTCCAAAAAATGGTCAAATGACTGGCAGCAACAAAAACTGTAAAAACTAAAGTAAATTATCATAATTGAAACAAGGAAAAATCTATAAAAGAATCTGCCAGTCATTTACCATTTTTTACAGTGTATAAGTGGCCCTCAGAGAACAGTACAAAATCATTTTAAAAGGCAGCCTGCAAAATAGAACTAATACTTTTAAAACATTTTTTTTTAAATCTTGGCTTAAGTAAAGCTTAATGGTATATATTTCTACACACACCATTTTTCTATTTTACAGGTTGGAAGGTCACTGTGAATAATCCTAGTAATGAACTTAATGAACTTGAAATTAAGAATAGAATTAATTGAAATTGGATTTAATTTCATTGTGAATTGTTCTGAATTCACAAAAATCATTCATGAATTGAAAACCTATGAATCATGAATCGAATCTTGTCTGTCTACCCAGTCTAAGAGTCACACCAATACTTATTATTAATTTGCCCATATTAGTAAATAACTAGAAGAATAACAAAAACGGTAAACTATTTGCATTAAAAACCAGTGTATTTATGAAAACAAGACAAGCAACGAAAATAGAGATTTTTTGACTATACAAAACGAACCCATAAAAATTAGAAAAAAATAACCAAATATCAGAAGGGTTCAGTAAAGAACCTCACATACCTTCTTTATAATCTGAGTCAATTTGTTTTTTGATGTCTCCCTTCCATTTGGTTAGTTTGCTGGATGTGACAAAAAAGGTGAACAAAGCTCCAAAAAAGCTCATGTTGGCCATGGTAAGAACAAAGCCAACCAGCATCGCTGCAAAGAGATGAAGATTTGTTAATTTGCAATTTATTAATCTAGTCACAATATCATCAGTACAGTCCACAGCTGATGAATTAATAAAGTTGATGAATCTGAGGTTTGGTGTTTAAGGCCACGTCTTCATTGTTTTCCATGAGTGTAAGCACATCAGTGGCGCTGAACTACGAAGGCTGTGCAAATTCCTGCTGCGCCACAGAGCACCACTCACATAGTTTTTCATTAAATTACATAATATTTGTCCCAAATGACTTTAGGCCAGCAAAAATGTTGTATTGTTTATTTGTCAGCAAAATGTTTTCTTTCTGTGGCTTAAATAAAGTCTGTATGCATCATCTAGCGAACTATATAATAATAATATAGAGCACCCTTTCTCTTTATATTTGCCGTTTTTTCAAACACCTAACTTCAGACTCATTCTTGAAGTAAACTTTTGCCTGTTTGGTGATTAGATTAACTGTTTTGGACTGCCGCCTTGAATTGAACGTGGCATGTCCAGTGTGTGAGATCTGTGAGTTGTCCTAGCTGTGATGTGACACTGCGTGGTGTTTCTCGTCTGGTGTGTATCTCTATTTTGAGATTGATGCAAGAGCCTAGAGGAGATTTGTGTCCACGCTTTTTGGTTTTGCCCTGACTTGTCTGAATTTTGGTAGAACATATTCTTGTGTTATTCACACAAATTGGATATGCATCCTCATGTTGATTTCACTCTTTTTGGACTTTTGATCTGACAATTGCATTGCCGCATTGTCAACTGTCAAACTGTTGATGGAATGGAAATGCACCTAGCTTTCATGAATGGCTGAGATGGTTGCTTTCCTTAAATGTGGAAGGATTTGTTTTTCCAAGATCGGTGCTTCTTAAAAAATGGATTGGTATCCTCCTCAAGTAAATTCCTCCAAAAAGAGTAAAGAAAACTCAATACTTGAAATTCATTATGTATCCAAAAAAGGATTACATGCTGAGATACTAGCAATCTTCTTTTATTTTTACAAGTGCAAAAAGTGTTCCTCCTCAAGTAATCTTTTAAGAGCTGAAGATGTATAGTGCATTTGTCATATACAATCATTTTATTTTGTCTGATTTTTTCCTGATTTCCTATGTACTTTTTGTAGATAATGATAATGGACGGTTTTGTTCAGGGTGTTTAATTAATGCCATAATCTGCTGTGTATTTGGTTAGGATTAATTAGTTTAGATCAGCTTTTCCCAACCCTGTTCCTGGAGGCACACCAACAGTACACATTTTGGATGTCTTTTTTATCTTTTCAGGTCTTGGAGCCTCTAGTAATGAGCTGATGAGTGGAATCAGGAGTGTTTGATTAGGAAAAGCTTGAAAATGTGTACTATTGGTGTGTCTCCAGGAACAGGGCTGGGAAACGCTGGTTTAGATTGTTGAGGGTTTTGTTTTTGGTTTTTTAAGAGCTGCTTTGGGACATATTATGGTAGATTATCCCATTACAACCTATAACCAGGGTTGGGAGGGTTACTTTTAAAATGTATTCCGTTACAGTTACAAATTACTTCATTAAAAAGTATTCAGTAACGTTTATTTTATAAAAGCACAACGTTTTGTTGATATTGTGAGTGCACACAAATAAAAGTAGACCCTTTACAGTTCCGAATGATGGATTACTCTTACTTTTATGAGCAAAAATGACGGCGTATCCACTGAAAAAATGCAAGTGATTGCGCTGGCGCCTCAATGTCCAGCAAAGCGCGCTTTAGCTTCCACTCTCCGCACAAACTATTGGATATAGTGCACATTTAACGTTTAAACATTGTTATATGCTTGAACTGTTTTATATCTATAGATTTTCTTTTAGGCAAGTCGTGATGATTTGAGAAGGCTAAATTGATCAAACATAGGCTCACTGTCTGCCGCTGGCCGCTTGGTCGTTACTTTAAAAAACAAAAACTTCTCCAAATGTTTTTCTTAAACATTAACTTAATAAAAAACTAAACGAAATATAGCCTAATCACTTTGCCATTGCATACAAAACTGAACTATTTCAATAGCTGAAACAGTAAGCTGTTTTGGGAATAGGGGAAAAAAGACGGGCTCGGGCCGGTAATACTGATAAGCTGTCGGACACGGGCCGGGCTAGGTACTATATTTGAGGCCCGTGCAGGGCTCTACCAGGAACTATGATGAAACAGCGCTAAATAGCGTTATGTCAAAATACTCATTTATTTCATTTTAAATTAAACAAATGTAATCCTGATAGTATTCCCACTTTTTACAAAATTTTACTGTAATCTGAATACTTTTGTTTTTTGATGTAACTGTAACGGATTACAGTTACTAGATTTTTGTATCCTGATTACGTAACGCCGTTACATGTATTCCGTTACTCCCCAACCCTGCCTATAACAAATATTGATGTGACATTAAAATGACCCACAAGTCCATCTCAACTTCAAAATATATTCCTCACCTCCTATGGCACCACCATGATCAAGATTCCTACGTTTAAAGGCTCGAAATGTGATGAAAAGAGGGATAAGCACTGAAAGCAGCCACCGCCATGGAGATACTGGCTGCAGAGTACCTGCAAAACAGCATTTTATATGGAATGAACTGGATATGAAAAGTCAGAATCCTATGACTTTTACATTAACTTAAAATGTTGTTAATTAACGTGACTTTTCCAGGCTTGTAAATGACATTTTTATAGGAATATGGGAACCCATGCTGTTTACAATTTCAATTTGCTTTCAAATCCAATAACTTAAATGAAAAAATGCACAATTATTCAAATGGTTCAAATGATGATTTTGCACTCAGTGCACCTTGTATAAACATGCACTGTAATTATTACATTTAAACAAAATCTTTGTAATACACATTTGTAATACAAACTTTGTTGTCATGATATTTGTCACAATAAACTCAATATACTTTTACTACAGTTTTCAATTTTCTTCTTTAGTAAGTAAATCTAAAGTTGTTAAAAGTGTGCCTGTATGTGCACAGTAACACACAATAAATAATAAATAGCCACATTTTTATGTATTGGGACATCATGGCTATGTCTGAAAGCTGCAAGGACACACAATGTGTGTATATATACAAATGTATAAATACATTTTTATCAATTTATGTCAGTTTTTTGCGACACATCTTATACCACAATTTTTTGATGCCACCTTTTTTTTTAAATAAGTATAGTAATCTCAAAATATTTCCTTGGTTATTTATTAAGTTCATTTAAATTTGCTTTCATTAGAAGCCTGTCTGAAACCAGTTTCCAGAGGAGGCCCCTTCATACACATACACTGACTGACTGGGCAATAAGGCTGGTTTCACACACAGCCCTTATGTATTCATATACGACTAAGTAACTCCATAGACTCAGAAAGTGAACTCTCACCATAATATGTGCTGGCAGTTATGGACAGGACCCAAAACGATAATGAAATCGCCAGTGTGAAACACAGCACGATCATATACGCCATAATCCTGATGTAATCTTTGATGAATATACCATCTTCAAATTGCATGTTCATTGAGGAACGCAAAGCTATTGAGAAAATTGGACAGAATAGGGTGAAATGTCAACCACGATATAATAACTGTATTAAAAAGGATTGTTAATCCCACTTTTACCTCTCCCTTACAAAAATCTATCACGCAAATTTTCAGTACATCACCTTAGAAACATGTATTGTGGGAAAAAATAAAATACTTATTACTTCACTTATTTTTACTAATTTGTAATTATCAACCATTTATTACCCACATGTATTACAT
>NW_015505988.1:16986-17429 GCF_001515645.1 Sinocyclocheilus grahami | reverse complement strand
GGCAGACTTCAATCGGCTCCTCCCCGTCTTTTGAGCGCGTTCTTTTCCAATCTGCAGACTACGGTGGCGCAGAGCGAGAAACAGAGGACAAGATCTGTGTTTATCGATAGATTGTTATAATATCTACATCTGTGCAGGGGCCAAACCAGGGGGAACCCCTACTAGACCCCTTTGGCCACCCCACTCAAAACTGCAGTTTTTGTCAATTTTTTTCTTGAAAAGAAATGCATCTATTAAGATGCAGAACCTTCAGCTTCACCTCAGCGTCAGGCGCGAGTCAAACGAGCGTGGAAAAGCTACAACAGCCAAATGAGCTTCAGTAGAACAACTGTGAACTGTGGTCTGATGAGATGTTGTTAGACTATATGTCAGTAAAACATCAGCCGTTCCTGTCCCATCCCCAATAGTATGTTCCTGCACAACCGGAGGCTGCAGTTTCAGGA
>NW_015505988.1:11097-13128 GCF_001515645.1 Sinocyclocheilus grahami | reverse complement strand
GAGAGAGAGAAGCCGCAGCGTGTGAACGCGCCGCCATCTTGGTTTGCCTTCTGCACTGATGAGGCCAGAAACTTGCTCCAAGGAGCTCTTCAGCCAGTGTACAGAGTGCTATCTCAGAGGAAATCCACATTCAGGCTGTCGATGACCACACTGCAGAGGTAAAGAGACTGCTGGACTTCATTGTAAAGTTACAAGGATCTGAGGAGCATTTAGTGGTACTTAAACAATGTTCACATTTAATTATCATTACAAACAAACTCATAGTAAAGGTTCACCAAGGGCCTTAATTAGGAATAACATTAACAGTATCTTTTAACTATGCTGCAAATTATTGTATCTTTATCTTAAATGTATCAATTTCCTCAAAATAACTGTTTTTGCACCATGGTTTGCCCATAGGGTGCACTCAATGGGAAGCCCTCTAAGGTCTCATAAGCTAACCTCTTCCCGAGTGCCTGTCTACCTCGACAGTGAGGAACAACTGTCCTGTTTGCCTATCTGAGAGGAGTGCTAGGAAACCAAAACAACTGAGCTTCACAGATGAAGTGCAGAGGTATGCTGGACCATGTAATGTGTTTGTGAGTGTCCTGCTCCTGCACTTACAAAATCTACTGTATAAACTGCATGCTGGTGCTACTCGTGTATGCACCAATGTATAATGGCTCACTGTTCAGTAGTGCTATAATAGTATACTTAAATTAACTGTTTTTTCATAGGCCATCATATATGCCCTGGCTGTCCTACGGAATTTCTCATTGCAGGAGGCTGAGCAGGTCTTCCGGATTATCATTACAGGTCAGAGTAGAATATTAATTATTTCTGCACAATGCCCAGTGCACCTTTTGTTACTGATATTTCTGTTAACCCAACAGTGATTGTTCTCTGATAACTATTTAAGTGAAGTGGAAGATTTTAATAGAAGGATTGACGGTAACACTTTCTATGAAGCTTGTTACAAGGTCCAGAGTATTGTGTAAACAATTGTGTAAACCTTATAATACATTATAAGGTTATTCTTAAAGCATTATAATGAATAAATAATGCATTATAAGAAACCTTATAATATGTTGCATCATCTTATAAATAATCGTAATTACAGTTTTAATGTATTACAATACTTATTTGTGGTTAAGTGTATGATGATTTATAACACACAATGAACACATTGCATCCACTTAAGTTACAATGGATTAGATTTCTCATAGTTATAATGTATTATATGTAAGAAAAAATTAAGACGTCGAAGATCTTGATGAAGAATCACTTTTATTACAGAATAGTAGTGACAAAGTACATGTAGTACCTTGGGTTCAACGGAGTCAGACTGAACCCCGAACATCCTAAACTCAAACATTTTATACACTTAGAGTTTACCCTCAATGTAAAGGAAGTTGCTCCTGTTGTTACAGCTGTGGTCCGTATGTTAATTAAGTTCTGACACATATCATTTTTCTCAAACAGCCATAAGATCTGATATCAGATCAGATGAATGTGAACACATTTGCTTCTAACTATTTTTATTGTAATATCAATTTGATAATTTTGATGGTAGCATTTGGACAACTGTTGATAAGTAACTCTGCGACTACATGTCAACTAGCAGTCATTAGAGTATTAGTAGACTGTATGCTAAATATCTGCTAACACTTTTTTTTATGGTTCCCCAACAGATATTCTACTCACCATAAGCAACTTTGCAAGTACATCAACTTATTCTACCAACCTTAACTAAGCCTACTACTTAGTTGACATGTAGTTGCAAAGTTGCTTATAGTCAGTAGACTAAAGGGGACCATCAAAATAAAATGTTATCTAATAAAAAAAACACGCGTTGCATTTTTTCATTTGAAAGTAGTACAACTGATATTAAACTAGCTCACAGCTAAATTAATACTAACCTCACAGGAAACACTCAAAACAACACTCAACCACTCCTAACCACTCACAAGATGTAGTTATCTTAAATAAACAATCTCAAGATAATCCATTATAAATTAAGTGGATTTATTATGGTATTCATTGTGTGTTATA
>NW_015505988.1:10256-10977 GCF_001515645.1 Sinocyclocheilus grahami | reverse complement strand
GCAATTGAGGAAAGAAGAGAGAACATTCAGTTTGTGGGTTTTGTTCTTATATACTTAAATTTGGAGTTTGGAGTTAGATGTCAGTAACATGAATATTCTGTTTGGTTCTCTCTCTCTCTACAACCCCAACAGTGCATACGTGTTAAATCAGAAGTACATATTACAGAGTTAAACATGTTAAAGCAAATGTTTCCTATTTAATTCTCCCTCCCTCTCTCTCTCTCTCTTTTATCTCTCTCAGGAGTTGAAGCCTACAGCCTTTCTGTCCATACAGCAACTGATGGAAAAGGGGGTATTTTTTTAAGATGTTGTATTATGTGTTATTGCAAAAATTAGTATATAAATATGCATTATTGAATCATTCTTGAGTCTTGTGTCTTGCCTCTCTACAAACTTTTAAATATCTGGCTGTAATTTAGTGACTGCAAATGCTGATTTCATTTGATTCCATCTTTATTATACCTGATAATGAGCTAGTTAAACTTAAGGGGGCTAATCAATGTACAGTATATTTCAAGAAAATAAGACTTAAGGTACTCCACTTTTTCAGTTGTTAAAGACTGAAATACATTTTTCATTTATATTTTAAGTGTAAATTCATTTAAATTTAAAATTGTTAACTCAAAGCAGGTATTACACACTTTGTAATTAACATCTGATGCATTTATAAATCAAAAATCACAAAATAAAAAAATGTTCCTGAGATTCAATATCTTTAACA
>NW_015505988.1:6392-9891 GCF_001515645.1 Sinocyclocheilus grahami | reverse complement strand
GGTCCTGAAACTGCAGCCTCCGCTATATTATCCAATTCGGTAGGTGGCGCTGTTACAAAAGCATAGGGTCCTAGAACTGCGGTCCTGAAACTGCAGCCTCTGGTTGTGCAGGAACACCCTTCTCGTCCCATCAGCTGTTTTACTGTGCTCACGGCGCACACTCTTCAACGGTACGCAAATATGTGGCGCATGCTCTATATCACTTCATCATAAATAACCCGCACAAACACACATACCTAGTTATGTCGTCAGTAAAGTCACGGAATTACCAAAAAGGCGATTAAATCTGCAAATGTGACAACAACTTGTCACAGGAAGCGCTAACTTCACATAGCACACGCGACGCCATGTTGTAAACAAACCACCTGAAGCAGCTAAGCTAACACAACTTAGCATAGTTTAATCTTAGGCTAAGCTACCAAATAGCTTTAACAAATAGGGGTTAGCACTCTTTAATTGAAGCTTTTAAATACAGCATGTGTGTATGCAGTGTGAAGTAATTTGAATTTAACCTAATCCCTGGTTTCTGATTTTTCACTTTCTTGTCCTTATTTTTCTATGTTTACCAATCTTCAATTATAACTAGTTATGATTAATTATTCATATTTCCCCATGAGCTGATTCGCTACAGCATGTATACACGGCACACAAAAACGTCTTTCAAATGCATACTAAAATATATTCGGAAATTCAAGATCACAAGATAAAGCACAAGCTGATGAGTATTTTTTATTTGTAATTTAATGCACAAATAAATGTGAGTGAGCACAATGTACTTATACTAGAAAATATGCGAAAATTAAACCATTTAAATGCGTAAAATAACTCATTTTATATTCTGGCATTTATGTCTACTGTTGACTTCCGGCCTTTTTCACATTTTTATCACTATCTGCATGCCTCATCCATGAGTATGCAATGTTGGAGAGCAAGCATTTGGGAGTTTTGAGAAGCTAAATGAGCAATAAAGCTATAGTGAGCCCCTTTATTAAAATACTTGGAGGTGAGGAATAATACAAAAATTGTCATATTCACTCAGTAATAATTGATCTATTTCACAAATATCTCAATTACAGTTAAGTAGAAATTAATTGTACTCAGTTGTGTTTTAGGCACTAAAACAGTCCAATATTTTATAGTCAATCACATTTTTTATATTGAAATAATGAAGATTTCTGTGCCACCCCAGACTGGTTGCTGGCCCCTGCCAGGCCACCCCTATGAAAACATCCTGGCTCCACCACTGCATCTGTGCAGTTCTTTATCATAAAGACAGTTTACAAAATATAACGGGGGAGCAATAATTGGTTCCCCATCTACTGTAGCCTAATTTGTGACTGCGTTCATCACACCACAGCTGTTTCCTCCAGCAAAAATGAAGCACACATGAACGCATACTTTATCAAACGATCATGTTGCCATTTTCATTTTCAAACTGTAACTTTCAATATAATACATATTCCAGTGCATGTGGCAAAGAGGTTTGCATACTTGAGCTAAGGAATTCAGTTGTACTAGAATACTGCAATAAGTTTACTACTATTAATCAAACATTTATATATATATATTTTTATTTTTATTTTTTTTATTTAATTTAAAAAAATTTTTTTTTATGCAGGCCTCTCTCATCTTTTTAAGTGGGAGAACTTGCACAATTGGTGGCTGACTAAATACTTTTTTTCCCCACTGTATATATACCCATTGGGCAAAGTTACGTCTTGAAAACGCAAACGTTGCACATGTTGAAAAGACGTCCACTGAGGAGCCAGAATTAAAGTTTTTATGACGTCTTTTTTTGACGTGTTCTGCACGTCTGATATAGACGTTCATGGAACCTCCGTACAAGGTTAAAAACTAGTTCAAATGTGGTCAGTGGACATTATTTTCAACATCATTTAAGGTTCATTTAGACAATTTATACTGTTTCTGGACCAAATAAACACTCTCAGTGATGCATTAGATTTAAACTCATGTTATTTCAATATAATTTCCATTTGTAATTGCAAGGCAACTCACAGACACTGTGTTTGTCCAAAAATCATGGATATAAAAGAATCTTCACTGAAACAGTGTTGGAGTTTATGTGATAATTAAATGACCAAATAACTGATGATTGAACATTTGGTAAAATCAACTGCAAATAAAAGACATTACATCTCTCAAGATCTCAGCAGAGGATGATCAAACATCTCCACAAACAGCATCACCAGCTTCACTCATTAGATTGACTTTATTTCTGTCAGACATCTAGAGAAGCTCTTATTGAGAATTAACAGAGGTTTAGATGTTGGTATGTGTTTCATTTGAAGTCACCATTGTCGTGGACAGTGTTTGCTTTAGTTGGGATCTTGGTCCTCATACTTCTTGTTAGCTTTTCTTTGGATATTGTAACTGTGTTTTTGTGAAACACAGTAGTTGCTGCAAAAGAGGCCAAAATAAAGTGAGATCCGGTGTTATTAGCTCCTTGTTGATGATGATAAAATCATCACAAAATGAGCTTCTGATGTTGTGGATTTCAATTTTGTTGTTACGGACATAGTATAGCGAATGTCTAAACATGGTCATGAGTTGCCGTTTACTGGGCGGAACCAATTAAGCGGAACTGTTTTACCGGGAGTTATAAGACAGATGCACATTCACATGTTTTTTTTTTTTTACACTTTATTTTATTTTATTTTTTTATTTTTATTTTTTATTTTTTTAATATAATATATGAAACACAGAATGACATTAATATACTACATGCCAGGGAGCAAGAAAATAATGTACCTTTTATGAAATTTCAGGAATTATACCACAAAAAATACTCAAAATGTTTTTCCACAGATTCTTAGTATACTCACAATACCAAAATAAATGAGACAAATCTTCAGTTTGGAGACCACAGAAGGAGCAATTTACATCAAAATCCTCAGAAATAAACCTTTGTAAAAAACATTTTGTGGGATAGCACCGATGTATCATTTTATAAGACACTTCTTTTATCTTATTGTACAAAAATAATTTTTGAGGCAAAACCCACACTCTAGCCCAGTTAATTTCACCTACATGTCTGTTCCAGTAAAAGATGGCATTCGGACAAGAGACAACCTCATTCTGGAACAGAGCACGAATGCTCCTATTATTTGATTTGGTGTTAAGGGATAATTTACCAACATATGTATCAAATATGTGCCAAATTATATAACTGTGTGGGGAAAAATTATGCTTGTAAATTAAAGACCACGATAAGAGACATTGTTTGTGAAACTGAGATCATTTGGAAGGAATTTTGTCAGGATTATAATTACATAAGAGCAAAAAATTTAGACTACCCAATTTTTTACAATGAACAATGTGAACTTTACAACTATAAATGGCCTGGTACAAAATGCTACATTTCTTACTCAGACAACAGACAAGCATCATAACGTAAGGAGAAGAGGAAGAAAAAGAGAAGAAAATTTATTTGTATTTTTTTCAGGAAGTTTAAGATTTTCTATTAAATTACAGGAAATTA
>NW_015505988.1:5380-6382 GCF_001515645.1 Sinocyclocheilus grahami | reverse complement strand
TTAGACTACCCAATTTTTTACAATGAACAATGTGAACTTTACAACTATAAATGGCCTGGTACAAAATGCTACATTTCTTACTCAGACAACAGACAAGCATCATAACGTAAGGAGAAGAGGAAGAAAAAGAAGGTTTTTTCAGGAAGTTTAAGATTTTCTATTAAATTACAGGAAATTAAGGCATTCTTTTTCTTCATTCGTTTCAGCGACAAAAAGTAATGACATAGTTCCTTGTGAAATGCGTAGAAATTTGGAAGAATTTTCAGGAATCTGTTCTTATGCAAAAAGAACTTCCCAAGAATAATAATAGTGTTAATTGCTAAATCATGTGTTTCATCTTTCAAAAATAAACCGAATAATACATTTTCTTTTGTTAAAACATGTAAATTTTCAAATTTTGGAAATAACCAGTAATGCATATCTTCCCAAAAGGCACAGGCAAATTTACAATCATAAAAAAGATGTTCTGTAGTTTCAATTTGATCATCACAAAAGGAACAGTTGTTAACGTCAAGACCAAATCGACGTCTCAAAAATTCTCTAGAAGGATATACTCCATTAATAATTTTAAAATGGACTTCCTTTGCTTTTGGTGCAACTGGAAATTTCAAATATTTTGTTCTTAAAATTTTAACTTCATCCTTAGAGAAATATTGGAATTTTTTTTTGAAGAGAAGGGATATAGCTCATTAACAAAAACATTCCAGATTACAGTATTGGATACATTTATGTTAATAATAGAAACTCCATTCACCAAAAGCCGAGGAAGACAAGGTGTTACATTATTTTGAGATCAATTACAAGACATTTGAATTATAGATTGTGGGATAGCTTTGATTATGTTATCATATTGTTTTCTGTCAAATAAATTAAATTTGAAACTAAAAGTTTCAAAAGACATTACTCCGTTATTATCTAAGATTTGCATGACAGACCATATTCCTTTCCCCCACCAGATTTTGTAGAATAAGGATTTGTTCCTAAATACAACATATCTACAGT
>NW_015505988.1:2176-2985 GCF_001515645.1 Sinocyclocheilus grahami | reverse complement strand
AGGATACCTTTGGCATAGATCCTTAACAACTGTTGTAATCTCAGTGATTAAAATTTTGTTTTGGCTATGATTATTATATCCATATATATTTCTCAAGATCAAAACATTTTCATTTATTTCAAAAACACAAATTATCCAGTGACCACAAGTATCCCTAACAGTGGTTAAAATCTTCCCAGGAAAATTATTTAAAAGTACGGCAACACCTGCGGACCTATTAGAACCATGAGAAAAAAGTATTTTATCTCCCCATTGGTTTGACCAGAAGTTTTCATCCAAGTCAACAGAATGAGTTTCTTGGAGAAGAAAACATTGCGCTTTTTAATTTTTACAAAAAAGAAAAATAGATTTCCTTTTAACAGAATCTCTTAGACCCCTAGTGTTGAGTGAAACATAAGAGAACATCTGGTTATAATAAAAAATATAGAAATAAGATAAATAAGCAAAGGAAGAAATAAAATAAGTAAATTAGTTTTTCGGAATTAAACACTCCTGCAAGGCCCCTATCAATCATTATTAAATACCAACAAGTTAACTGTAAAATGAACACTTTTCCTTAAATTAAAAGTCAAAAATGAATAGCCTTTGTTAACTTGGAACTCCTCTCGAACTGAAAAATATCAACTTGAAGAATCAACAAACTGACAATTAAGGAATTTAGTTTTTCCCCCTTTTTTGCCAGTATAATTATCAGCAGAATCAGGGTATCTTCCGTCCATTCCAAATCCGTTTTCAATTAAAAAAACAGAAAACGAAAAAACGAATCGTTTTTTAATTTATCATTTTATTGCCTTTGTTTAATATTTACT
>NW_015505988.1:0-1442 GCF_001515645.1 Sinocyclocheilus grahami | reverse complement strand
AGTCTTTCCACTCGGCATGTTCGCATTAAAACTATGATAAGACTTTAAATTTCAGCTATAAAATGCTTCAGTTCCTTCGTGTTCACTTTACTGTGTTTGTAATCTTGATTAATTAAAACATTGAATTTTCAAGTAAATCTAGAGGCAAATTAACGAGAGTTTAGAAAGGGCGGCTTGCCCGGTCCGCCATCTTGCCGAGTCCCCTCCATTGAAAATGAATGTCTTCCGGTCACTTTGACGCTCTCGCCGCCGGCGGTGTGAACGCACAGTAAGGAAAGGATGGGCCAGAAGACATTGCAATTACTAAATGATATTTAGACAGACTTAAAGAAGTTCCAGATCTATACTTGTGCCCTTATTATTTCAGTTATTTTGCCTTTAATGTAAAAAAACATGTGCAAACAATATACTCGCTCTTGTGAATGTATTTGGATGTTAATTACATTGTGCAGCTGTCTCTTGGTTTATACACATGTTGCTGCTGATTGGGCTGACGTGTTTGACACACCCACCAAACAAGAGAAAGCGTATTTCGTTGCACACCGCTTCCAGGAAACATGTCGTTCAGACCGGAAACCGTAGCAAAACGCTGCGCACCGGTTTGAGCTTGAACGTGCCCCTGCTGTGAACGGTTGTGGCTAGAAGGGATGCAGCTCAGACCGGAAACGAACAATGAAATTAACTTTCTACCTATTAGATTGTGTTTTATTAACGTCTAGACCTACTCCAACCCTAAACCTACCCCTTACAATAATGAAAAACATGGTAATTATTGTTGTACAGTGTGACAAAAACTGTTGATGTGCGCATGCGCAGTGTGTATCCAGCTGTAACCGCTGTGAACGGGACTCTTATTTTGGCTGCCAGGCGCTGTGACGTCATACTCCCGCGACGCACTTCTTCTGCTCTCTTGTGATCCGGCTGAAGAAAGGTTTGTATGTGTTCATTTAAAGTGTTAACATCGATGGAAACTGTTCAGGCGTTAGTTATACATGATTAACGCTTTATCCAACAGTAATGAAGGTTATTTCAGTGAGTAAAGCGCATCCGTCCAGAAAAGGTGCGTCTCATGTCGCTCGCTATCGAGAACCCTTCAGTGTCGCGCCGCTTTCACACTAGGGATGGGCGATACCACTTATTTTGTTTTCGATACGATACCGATATTTTTCAAGGCAGTATCGTCGATATCGATACCGATACGATACTTCTGAACTAAACTTTTAAATGATGAAATGTATTAAATTATTAAATTACTAAGAGTAAAATGGGTAATGATAACCACTTAACTTTGTTTAAAACACATTTTAACATTCAATACGCCTTAATTGTAATTTATTAGGTTATATTTTTGTTTGCACATGGTTCAAATGTGTTTTTGTTTACACATGGTTCAAATGTACAAATACTACAGTTGAACTATGGTCACTTTAGTAAAACCATGG
>NW_015505987.1:604197-622404 GCF_001515645.1 Sinocyclocheilus grahami | reverse complement strand
AGCCACACTAAAAAAGATAGCTGGTTAGCAAATATTCATTACATACATACTGTATATACTTTTTAAATGTGTATTTAATAATAAAAAAAAGGAGGGGCGATGTAAATGAGTCATTTAACTAAATGAGGCTACATTATGCTGTCATTTAGTATCTGAAATGTGCAGATTTAACAGAACTCACTTTACATTAACTTGATGAGGTGTTTCATCCCGTAACAAAGCAATTAATTCCCTTCCTTTTTCACAGCCCCTTGGCATTGTTGGATTATGCAGACTTTGATATCGGCTATATGAAACCAAATGAACGCTCCCTCTCCACCCTTATTGTTGTGGATACAGCAACAACTGGTCTTCATCAAGAGGAGGAGGATACAGAGGTGGTAGTCGAAGTGCTGACAGAGGTTCCAGGCCTGCTCCATCAGTCCCAGCAGTGAAGAGGCCCGGCTTCATGGCTTTACCCACACCACAGACTGCTGCTCGTCCATTCCTCAAACCAACATTCTCTCACCTCTAGAATCAGAATAATTCTACTGGTAACGCAAATTAATTTGACTTTGTGAATATTTGTACTTTGTGTAGAAATTTTATACACTGATTTTTAATACATTGTTTTGTGGTGTATATTAGTTTAAATTTGTTATTTATGTAACAATGAAGCACAAGGGTATATATTTCAAAACAAATGTGTTTGTTTGTTTGTTTGTTTTTCAAATATACATTTTTGCTACAATCAACATTGTTTTTCTTTAAAAAAAAAAAGGAAAAAGATGCTATCACTCTATCTCATACAGGTTGCTGTAAGTGAGTTTATCTTCAAGAGGCCAGTGTAGTTGTCAAAGTTTTTAAAATATTTTAGGGGAAATGTCACAGTGAAGCAGTGATGCCATTTTATTGCCAATTTAGCTGATAATTGTCCTTTACAGGATCCTTGCATTCATCACAGTCAGACCTGGCCATTCCGTACAGTACAAATAAACTGTCTAGAGACAAAAGAACGAAGTAGAAGCTCACAAGTACAGTAGTAGCAATTGCCCTTGATCTGCTAGTCTAGGAAGGAGCGCGCTAGTTGAAACGTGTGCAGTAGGATTTCAAGGATGAAGAGAAGCGTAGAACTTCAGAGCAGCAGGACACTGACAGTTCAGAATCCAAACAAGATGACGAGTGCTTACAATGAGTATAAAATGTAGCAAATTTTGGCAATAATCATCATATAAAATGAGCCTTTTAGTTAATGCAATTTTATGTCCAACTTCCAAACTCCTTAGAAAACATCAGGTAGTCTGACTTGCTACACAACAACACAAAAACCATCAAAATGATTCATCCGCATGATTCTATAATTCAGGTTATTGCTTATTGACCAGCGCTGCCATGCAGGACTGACCACTGAGGCTACATAATGCTGTCAATGAGTAAAATTCGATCCACTTCAATTGTTATTTTTCAAAACCTTTACTCGTCTTCCAAGCATTTTTTTTTCTCTGCTCAAAATCCATTTATTGATACTCTGAATCAAAACTCATCATCAATAGCAAGCAAGTAAGTACCCTTCTGTATTATTGTACTGTGAAAACAACCGTTTGATCAGATTCTACAAAAATATAAATGGATGCTGTTATAATTTGGCACATCAGAGATGTTATAAATGCATGCATGAATACTTGTCAAGGTACGAGACATGCGTAACGCCAATGGCTCTCTCTTTTTTCCATGTATTAGCGGTTTTTAACAATTTCTGCTACGGTTGTCCATGCACCTCATGTTTGTCTGTCATAGCTAATACCGGTTTCAGCTCCTGTAGTCGGTGGAAGACAGCGGTTCTACAAAATGGTTATAAAGGCATATGACCCGACTGCACAATTCGGCTAGTCAAACACATTACTGTTACAGTCAGCCGCTTCCTAAAACACATCTCAGCCACCGTGACAATTTGTTCACTAGCACCATAGTGATTCTGGCCTCATACACAACGCTTTTTATATATATATATATATATATAAGTGTCATGGCAAATGTTCAAATTCCATTATACTTGCATACTAAGTAGCATAAAAATATTTCTGTACAAAGTTCACAGAGGGACCTTGTGAAATAACCCAGGTAGTTGATCACAGAAATGTGCCAATTTAGCTGATAATTGTCCTTTACAGGATCCTTGCATTCATCACAGTCAGACCTGGCCATTCCGTACAGTACAAATAAACTGTCTAGAGACAAAAGAACGAAGTAGAAGCTCACAAGTACAGTAGTAGCAATTGCCCTTGATCTGCTAGTCTAGGAAGGAGCGCGCTAGTTGAAACGTGTGCAGTAGGATTTCAAGGATGAAGAGAAGCGTAGAACTTCAGAGCAGCAGGACACTGACAGTTCAGAATCCAAACAAGATGACGAGTGCTTACAATGAGTATAAAATGTAGCAAATTTTGGCAATAATCATCATATAAAATGAGCCTTTTAGTTAATGCAATTTTATGTCCAACTTCCAAACTCCTTAGAAAACATCAGGTAGTCTGACTTGCTACACAACAACACAAAAACCATCAAAATGATTCATCCGCATGATTCTATAATTCAGGTTATTGCTTATTGACCAGCGCTGCCATGCAGGACTGACCACTGAGGCTACATAATGCTGTCAATGAGTAAAATTCTTTATTTTTCAAAACCTTTACTCGTCTTCCAAGCATTTTTTTTTCTCTGCTCAAAATCCATTTATTGATACTCTGAATCAAAACTCATCATCAATAGCAAGCAAGTAAGTACCCTTCTGTATTATTGTACTGTGAAAACAACCGTTTGATCAGATTCTACAAAAATATAAATGGATGCTGTTATAATTTGGCACATCAGAGATGTTATAAATGCATGCATGAATACTTGTCAAGGTACGAGACATGCGTAACGCCAATGGCTCTCTCTTTTTTCCATGTATTAGCGGTTTTTAACAATTTCTGCTACGGTTGTCCATGCACCTCATGTTTGTCTGTCATAGCTAATACCGGTTTCAGCTCCTGTAGTCGGTGGAAGACAGCGGTTCTACTAAATGGTTATAAAGGCATATGACCCGACTGCACAATTCGGCTAGTCAAACACATTACTGTTACAGTCAGCCGCTTCCTAAAACACATCTCAGCCACCGTGACAATTTGTTCACTAGCACCATAGTGATTCTGGCCTCATACACAACAGCAGATTGTGATTGAAGCATGTTCATTTAAAATAACTGTACTAGTAAAGCCAAGCTTGTTAACATCTTGTTCATGCTGTAAATGTATATTTGAAGCCAGTGAAGTGCTTTATCTGCAGTGTACAGTAATACTCCTGAAAGTCGCTTTTTATATATATATATATATATATAAGTGTCATGGCAAATGTTCAAATTCCATTATACTTGCATACTAAGTAGCATAAAAATATTTCTGTACAAAGTTCACAGAGGGACCTTGTGAAATAACCCAGGTAGTTGATCACAGAAATGTGCCAATTTAGCTGATAATTGTCCTTTACAGGATCCTTGCATTCATCACAGTCAGACCTGGCCATTCCGTACAGTACAAATAAACTGTCTAGAGACAAAAGAACGAAGTAGAAGCTCACAAGTACAGTAGTAGCAATTGCCCTTGATCTGCTAGTCTAGGAAGGAGCGCGCTAGTTGAAACGTGTGCAGTAGGATTTCAAGGATGAAGAGAAGCGTAGAACTTCAGAGCAGCAGGACACTGACAGTTCAGAATCCAAACAAGATGATGAGTGCTTAAAATGAGTATAAAATGTAGCAAATTTTGGCAATAATCATTATATAAAATGAGCCTTTTAGTTAATGCAATTTTATGTCCAACTTCCAAACTCCTTAGAAAACATCAGGTAGTCTGACTTGCTACACAACAACACAAAAACCATCAAAATGATTCATCCGCATGATTCTGTAATTCAGGTTATTGCTTATTGACCAGCGCTGCCATGCAGGACTGACCACTGAGGCTACATAATGCTGTCAATGAGTAAAATTCTTTATTTTTCAAAACCTTTACTCGTCTTCCAAGCATTTTTTTTTCTCTGCTCAAAATCCATTTATTGATACTCTGAATCAAAACTCATCATCAATAGCAAGCAAGTAAGTACCCTTCTGTATTATTGTACTGTGAAAACAACCGTTTGATCAGATTCTACAAAAATATAAATGGATGCTGTTATAATTTGGCACATCAGAGATGTTATAAATGCATGCATGAATACTTGTCAAGGTACGAGACATGCGTAACGCCAATGGCTCTCTCTTTTTTCCATGTATTAGCGGTTTTTAACAATTTCTGCTACGGTTGTCCATGCACCTCATGTTTGTCTGTCATAGCTAATACCGGTTTCAGCTCCTGTAGTCGGTGGAAGACAGCGGTTCTACTAAATGGTTATAAAGGCATATGAAATCTTAAAGCTACGGTTCAGGTGAAGTCAGATTTTACCAAATAATTTGGGAATTTGTATGCAAGCATTTAAGGAGCAGTTCATTCTAATGATGATGACATTTAAAGTCCCTGGTAGAATATTTATCAGAACTTCAAGTCGATCTGAGACGTCACGCAGCTGCTGTCTAATGCGAGTGGTTCATTGAATTACCTCAAGGAATCTCTTATAAACATGGAGGACATCCTGACATCCTGACATCCTCCAATGCGGTCCAAATGTCTAAAGATCAGCAGCCATTTAATGCGATTTCACAACGGAATCTAACAGCTGTAGCCCCCAATACCAGATCTTGAACATTAAAATCACCTTCTTTAATAGGTTTGCTTGAAGCTGTAACATCTTGTTCATGCTGTAAATGTATATTTGAAGCCAGTGAAGTGCTTTATCTGCAGTGTACAGTAATACTCCTGAAAGTCGCTTTTTATATATATATATATATATATAAGTGTCATGGCAAATGTTCAAATTCCATTATACTTGCATACTAAGTAGCATAAAAATATTTCTGTACAAAGTTCACAGAGGGACCTTGTGAAATAACCCAGGTAGTTGATCACAGAAATGTGCCAATTTAGCTGATAATTGTCCTTTACAGGATCCTTGCATTCATCACAGTCAGACCTGGCCATTCCGTACAGTACAAATAAACTGTCTAGAGACAAAAGAACGAAGTAGAAGCTCACAAGTACAGTAGTAGCAATTGCCCTTGATCTGCTAGTCTAGGAAGGAGCGCGCTAGTTGAAACGTGTGCAGTAGGATTTCAAGGATGAAGAGAAGCGTAGAACTTCAGAGCAGCAGGACACTGACAGTTCAGAATCCAAACAAGATGATGAGTGCTTAAAATGAGTATAAAATGTAGCAAATTTTGGCAATAATCATTATATAAAATGAGCCTTTTAGTTAATGCAATTTTATGTCCAACTTCCAAACTCCTTAGAAAACATCAGGTAGTCTGACTTGCTACACAACAACACAAAAACCATCAAAATGATTCATCCCTGTAATTCTGTAATTCAGGTTATTGCTTATTGACCAGCGCTGCCATGCAGGACTGACCACTGAGGCTACATAATGCTGTAAAATTCTTAAATTCGATCCACTTCAATTATTTTTCAAAACCTTAACTGGTCTTACAAGCTTTTTTTTCCTCTGCTCAAACCCCATCATCAAGGCATGCAAGTACTCATCAGAGCAACACCGTTGTATTATTGTACTGTGAAAACAACTGTTTGATCAGATTCTACAAAAATATGGACTTATGCCACCACAACGCTGTTATAATTTGGCACATCAGAGATGTTATAAATGCATGCATGAATACTTGTCAAGGTACGAGACATGCGTAACGCCAATGGCTCTCTCTTTTTTCCATGTATTAGCGGTTTTTAACAATTTCTGCTACGGTTGTCCATGCACCTCATGTTTGTCTGTCATAGCTAATACCGGTTTCAGCTCCTGTAGTCGGTGGAAGACAGCGGTTCTACTAAATGGTTATAAAGGCATATGACCCGACTGCACAATTCGGCTAGTCAAACACATTACTGTTACAGTCAGCCGCTTCCTAAAACACATCTCAGCCACCGTGACAATTTGTTCACTAGCACCATAGTGATTCTGGCCTCATACACAACAGCAGATTGTGATTGAAGCATGTTCATTTAAAATAACTGTACTAGTAAAGCCAAGCTTGTGAGCTGCCACAAACTAATGCTATACTTAAAAGCTGCAATTGTAATTTATCGTAGTATGAATACCAATGTAAGATCTAAAACATCCCCCTTACTACGGTAATTATCACTGGCTGTTACTTGTCTCTCAATTCTGGTCTCTTTCACTGCACACAAAAAGAAGTCTGCTCCTTCTGCATGGTACTAGTAAAGCCAAGCTTGTGAGCTGCCACAAACTAATGCTATACTTAAAAGCTGCAATTGTAATTTATCGTAGTATGAATACCAATGTAAGATCTAAAACATCCCCCTTACTACGGTAATTATCACTGGCTGTTACTTGTCTCTCAATTCTGGTCTCTTTCACTGCACACAAAAAGAAGTCTGCTCCTTCTGCATGTTGCATTTGCTTCTATTTTTCGCTTTCTTAAATACAAAAACAATTACATCAATAGCAGTTTCAAAGGGGCAGGCATAAAATAGGTCACGTATGATAAAATAAAACCCCTGTCCAACTGGCATGCCACTGGAAGAATCGTCGGTCTTCAAATAAATACTATAGACTAATCAGGACGTAGTGTACTAAAGACTAAACCTGGCCTTTTAGTACATATTGCCAAAAACATCAATTAAAATATGAGCATACACGCAGTCTTTTGGCTAAACTGTGTACAAAGTCATCAGTACTGTTCGAATGCAGTGCCGTTACTAATATACAAAGCACAGGGATGGTTTTCTCATTACCGGTTAAGTGACTGAATTGGAAATAGATTGTGGATCTGGATAAAAATCTTTCCCGTGTTTCCCTTGACAGAAACGCCATCAATTCTAGACCTCATCTGGAACACAGAGCTAAAAAAGGTATAATTTAATTTTCAATAACAAAATAACATTTCAATTTCTGTTAAAATATACATGGAAAAACTGTCGATATATTAGGAAACTAACTACTTTTTGTACAAAAAGTACAGCATTGTTATTGTAATTAAGAATAATAATAGCATGATATCCACAAAATACCAACTTAAGAGCAAGGTTGATATGGAATTAAAAAAATTACTTTATACAATGGGATTTCTTTCTATTGAGAAAGATTCAGAATGGAAAATTAAAAAATAATTATAATAAAGCAAATACACATACTCATGAAAAAAAAAATACTTGGTTCTTAAAAACCAAACCCTTACAGTATTGCACATCTACTGTAGCTAGACTGGATCTATGGGTGCTAGATACTTTTAAATCATTCATGATAACTTTAACAGATACTGACACTATTGGGTCACATGACATGACATACAATTTATGCCAATTCATTTTTCTGTATCCATTTGAAAGAACCTTTTTAAAAAGAATTCTACTTCACAGCTTGCTACCGCCTAAACACAATTATATTCCTAAAACGTATTTGACACCCTAAAACTCAAGCCACCAAATACAGAATTCAAATGTACCCATCAGTTTTTATTCAAATAACATCATTTCCAGTCTTTCCTCAGCTTTCGCTTCCAAAATAACTTGCAGATTCTTACCTTACATATAACCCTCTGCTGATCTGATCGTTGATGTGGTAAATTATAGCAGCCATCAGAATTTACTAAGAGTTAAATGACGGATGGATATGAATTATGCATAAACTCAGAAAAGCATTGGTTTTCAACTTTCTCATGCTTTCCAAACCTACTATACCATACCAACTTGACTTAATGCACCACATTCTTTAATAAGACTTTAATTATTATTTTAAAATAAATATAAATGAAGGCAACATTCTCTTGTTGCAGCAAAATATTTAATATTCCCTATTTAAGGAACGATATATTCTTCGAATTGAGAATTGTTTTTTTTTGTTTGTTTGTTTTTTAATTTTTGTAAAAAATTAAATACCTGAAATGACCTGAAATCCAAAATAAGGAAACCAAAAAATTAATAAATAAATAGTCTTTGTAAAAAAAGAAGACAAAAATAAAGGTGTAAAAATGGACGGGGGAGAAAGAACTAAAAGTGGAAGAGAAGAGGAGCTGTGGGCCTGGTGGTCCCCTGTGTGTCAGCAGGAGTGTCATGAAAGAAGCTGGGTTCATGGGACAGGTCGATGCCCTCCATCTCTCTCTCTCCACATGTTTAGCGTCTTCTCAACCCCAACAAGGGAGGCTTTATGAGCTTTAGTGCCTCATTTTCACTTGTTAATGAGCAGCCCGCCCACCCAGCGGAGCTTGCAGGCAAACCACCGTCTGAGGGGACAAAAGTATTCGTAATGGAACTGCTCAAACTCGGGGGTCTGGCGGATATCACGTAAAAATGCAATATCAAGGTCGGACTCGGTGAGGATGATGAGGAGGAGGAGCAAGACAAAGAGGAGTCCAATGGTCACAAGGAGCAGACGGAGTACACTTAAAACAAACTTATTCACCTGTTCCGTCTCGCTGAGCTGAGCGCTCTGCACTGCGCCTGCCACCCTACTGTCCACTCCTAACTCAGTCACGTCGCCCACGGTGGGTGTTCCTGCCTCTGACTCTTTCTCCTCCTCGATGCTGCAGGGGGCTCCGTTGATCTGGCGTGAGACCGCCAGCTCCTGGCTGTGCTCAGCCACCGGTGTGGGCAGCACACTGTCGGAGGGACTGTAGGTCTCATCGGAGATTACCGCTGTCCCATCGCCCGAATCCATTGCCTGGCTCCGCGAACGTGGGATGAAGGAGTCACTATGGGACACGGAGCGCACTGGAGTGGAGTGGGCACTGTCCCGCAAGGATTCCAAACCTTAATGGATGGAAGAGGAAGGATAAGAGGGAGACAAAAAAACTATTTAGTGAATTATAAGATTAAAAGTGTTCTACTGAGAGTTTGTTTTTGTTTGCTTACAATGATTTTGCTTAAGTTTAATCAAGGCTGGCTTAAACATTCAGTACTTTTCTAGTGTATAAGTTTCTAAAAAAAAAAAAAAAGGGATTTTGAAATGTGAGCATTGCACGATATAATTTGTTCGCTCAATTTGATTCAATTAAAACATGGCCACAATTTAGTAATGCCATGTGCACGATTAGTAAAAGGAGGGAATTAATTATTTCATGCCCATGATTTAGTAAAACGATAGAACAAATTATTATATCGAAGCACCCACCACACATTCCATAGGTAATTTCATGTTACGTGCACAAATAAAAGTCTGTGTGTTTATTGAATTTGACCATGGAAAAGTGAATTTTGCATCATTTACCCATTAAACTGCATTAAATGCTAGTACGAATATCAATATGATAATAGAAGAATAGTGCACACATATAGGGCAAATATTTTATTTTCCTGAAATAATTTGTATTCATATTACTTGTATGACTGGATATTTAAAAATTTAACTGAATAAGTCTGATAAAAAAAACTTATTCGTAAAGTAAGATCTGGGGGATTGAACATTCCGACACGCAAAGTGAATCATGCATGTGATTGGACCGTAGACCGTAAAAAACAAACAAACAAAAAACCATGGACTTAGTGTCCGTGACGTCACCCGTAGGTTTCTGAAGAGTATTTTTTTTAAACCTAAAGTGGGCGGAGCCGGCCGTCGCCATCTTGGTGGCACGTCACTCTCGAATAATTGAAAATGGGCAAAGAGGCGGGAGGCTGGTGGCTGAAACCACGCTCGCCTAGCTCGACGGTGGTGACAGCAGCAGCAATCCACCTGTCACTCAAGTGGCCACGCCCTTAATTATGCAGAAATTTAAGGCTTAATATAATTTTAACAGATGAGTCATAAAAAAATTCACCCCCTCACAGTTGTCATGAAGGGAAAAATGAGCTATATAGACCAAAACCACTTTTTGTACCAGGCCGTCAAAAAAAAAAAAAAATTCTGCTGTACCGTTGGGCATTTTAACATGGGGGGGGGGGGGGGGGGGATGGGGGGGGACTCCTTTTTTAAGAACCAAAGCCTTTCTCTTTTAGCCTCCGCTGTTGGCAGTTTGGAGGGTGCGGGGGGTGGGGGGGGGGGGGGTCTCTATGGGACTGACTCTCTTTTAGAGCCAGCCTCTAGCAGCCAGTTGATGAATTGCAGTTTAAGTCACTTCCGTGTTGGTTTCAAGAAAGAGACTGGAAGGTTGCCGCTTGGATTGGACAGAAAGTGAGGCTTCGTTTGGCATTGGTCACGTGATTTCTACATTAACAACACAAGCCTCGTGTCACGTGATTTCTACATTAACAACACAAGTCTATGGTTACATTTCAATTTCTCCTGCCAAAAGTATGTCAGAACATCCAGTCAATCATGTCCAGAGTCTCAGGTTCTTATTCCGGCCTTGCTTTTAACGCAAGACCTCAAAGGGGTCCTTTCATACAATCTGACAAGCAGCAATCGAAAAGGACAAAAAAAATGTCAAGGTGTGCATTGTGCTTGAGGGAGAATATTAGAAGGGTCTCATGCAGGTGACAGATCCAAATACTGAATCACAGGCCTAGAGTGCAGTAATGCGCTCGGAGCAAAGCAGACCAGAGCGCTAATGTGAAAAGACATTTCCCAGCTCGTTTGCTCTTATAGACACTGTACTTCAAGCCACCACAGGCCTCAGCAAAGCACTGGGAATCACACATACTGACAGGCAAACAGCCAACTCGCTGAGGCGTTGTAACAATTAGCAGCACATGGTAAATCAAAAGGGCTAGACCTCATTATACAACATGCACAATCTTAAATAGCTACTAACTTAGAAAGGCTTTAAATAGCTTTTGTGATACCAGTCCATTATAATGCAGTACAGAAGTTACATGATATATAGAATCCATCGGGATGTGCATTTCTGTTCTTAAACATAGTAACTTTAACACCATGATGTTAAGAGGATTTGTCACAGTAAGTGACCGCAGAGACCACAAAGTGAGGATGCTGTAAATCTCCCATAAATCCTTGCACTTCAGTTCTCGCATACCCTTTTCCTAAAGGAAGCATACGAGTTTTGCTAAACATTAGATTCTTGAGCGTGTCATTGCAGATATGTTATGTCTCTATTCTGATGTGAAGGGATTAAGATTTCATCTCTTGACGATGTGACATTTTACTGCTCAACCAAAGGCCTCTCATTCACAATATTAAACATCCTGCCAAAGAGAAAAATGGTCACACATGAAAGCACATCTGCTTTAGCTCTCATTTATCGGAGTTTAAAGAACCCTGGAATTTAACAGCTCAGGTTTCACTCGAAATATAAGCATACATTTGCAAGAAAAAGCTTGCGAAGCTTTTGTATTTACCTGTACTTCTGCATTAATAATACATTAAAATGTGCACTGCTGTCAAACCAAGTTAAAATAACAGACAAACACAATCTACTTATACTTGTATTTGCCAATACTGTAAACATTGTTTAAACATTTACAGACCAGACTGTGTAAAATGTGAACCTTGCATTAATAACGGACTGTTAAATCCACTTTAGAAGTAATAGCTTCCATCCATTAACACTATAGTTTGGAAATCCCTTTAAAATTATTTAGCTATTTGAACTATTTCTTTAACTCTTTAACACTTTCTTCAGCTCATGACACAGCATAGTGCATTAATTGAACTGATGTCTGGACTGAGAGCACAGTTTCTTCTGTGAAAGCAGTTCCAGTGGGGAATTACTTCTGTATTGAGTCTACGTCTTCTTGTATCACCGAGCTTCTGGTGATGAATGGCTACCCTGATATTATCATCCTCCTCTCACCATGCTTCACAGCTGGAATCAGGTTTAAGTTTCAGGCTGCAGTACTTCAAACATTATGCTGTGCATTTCTGCAACTCCTGCAGTTCTTTTTCAGCTGCATTTCACACTGTCTTCTTGTTGTGATGTTTGCAGAATGGCAACTCCTTGAAAGATTAGTAACAGCGCTGTATGTCTTCCACTTGCAGACTGTGGATTAATGAACACCCAGAAATGCTTCTACAGCTTTCAAGCTTCTAATGTGCAATATTTATTATGATCAGGACATAGGAAGAACCTTTTCTTGATTCTGTCAATAATCAAATGTTTTTAGTAAGTAGTTCACAAATCCATATCAATATCAAGTTATAGACAAGTAGTTCAAATGTTTGTTACTTATTGAAGCAGATTGTGTTTGTCAGCATTTTTACGTATAGGTAATGCAAATAATTCCAATGATAATTCCAATTTATCTTTGCAACTGCAGTATCTTATAAAAGTTTCCCAAATACTTAAAATTTGAGAACTTAAGATTTTTTTTTTTAGTATTTGAATGTAATTATGCTCACCAATTCTACATGTATTTAATCAAAAATACAGTAAACAGTAATTTTGTGAAATATGACAATTTAAATTTTTATATATTTGAAAATGTAATTTAGTCGTGATGGCAAAGCTGTCTTCACTGTCACACGATTCTTCAAAAATCATTCTAATATGCTGATTTAGTGCTCATGAAACATTTCCTGTTCTTATCAATGTTGAAGACACTTTTGCAACTTAATATTTTTTATCATTTTCTTTAATGAACAGAAAGATCAGATGTATTTACTGTCGCTTTTGATCAATTTAAAGCATTAATTTCTTTAATCTTACTGACCCCAAATGGCAATGCATGTTCTACATGTATTTACATGTATATATATATTCTTATATTTTATATTATATATAAATATAAACATAACATATTTTTCTTAAATATATACATGCATGTGTTTGTATTTATATATACATAATAAATATACACATTATACACAAATATATTATGTAAACACGTGCTGAAATGGCGTTTGGTCTCGTACTGTATCGCGTACCAAGTCAGTGTCGTGCACTTTGCTTGGCCATTTGTTGGGATAAACAGGAAAGTGTGTCCAGCTGAATTCAATTTGAGTTTTGTTAAATGAATTAAAAAGAAGCTTAGTTTACCACGGCTGCGGTCGTGTGAAGACCGAAGAATGTAAAGACCATCGTCTCTACCGTGCGACTCCACCGGGCAGGGACACCGGCAAAGGACATAAGTATCGCTTTTTATCTCTCCTCTTTCCACTTCTGTTTCAGTTTTTTTATAATCTATTTCTTACTATGTGTCAGTAAGTTGTTATTTTAGCATGTGTGTTTGCCTCAGTGTTATTTTTTTAGGATTACTGATGAACTAATGTACTTTGATTTGTATTAGTTATCTATTTTAGTTTTAGTTACAGTTGTAGTAATGTTGTCATTTTATTAGTTTTTTATTATGTCTATATAGGCTTTTTATTAAGTTTTACTTTTATTTATTTTGAGTTATTTCAGTACTTCAACATACAAAATGGAAATGAAATAATATATATATGTATTTATATATAACTGACAAATGTTGTATGCATTTGTCATTTTTATTTAATTTATTTCATTTTCTTAAATGTGTGTATATATATATAGTATTTATAGAGTTTTAGCTTTTAGTTTTAATTACTTTTTCTTATTTGTAAGTCGCTTTGGATAAAAGTGTCTGCTAAATGACTAAAAGTAAAGTAAAGTAAAAAGTTATTATAATCCGTAATTATTTCCCCACTGGATGCAACAAATGCCTCATTTATAATGGGTTTTAATGATTTTGTCTCGTCGCTCAGGCCGGGACACGACATCACAGTATGGAAAGGAGCGTAACATTTCTGTCACACGCTTGAGGTATTCGTCCAATCACAACACACTGGATAGCTGGCCAATCAGAGCACACCTCGCTTTTCAGACCGATGAGCTTTGTAAAAATCGACGCGTTTCAGAAAGGCGGGGCATAGAGGAGAAACAATAATGTACAGTATGTGGAAAATAATGTGTTTTTTTAACCTTAAACCGTATGTTATTTTTAGCAACATCATATGACCCCTTTAAGCACTTCATACTAGAGACCGTCTCGGTTACGTATGTAACCCTCGTTCCCTGAAGGAGGGAACGGAGACGAGAGGCAGCGATCGTGACCATCACCCAGCGCCAGGTAACGACCGCATCCAGAATGCCCGGGTGATACGTTGTCTATAGCAAGACCCACATCGTCTTTATAAAGACGTAACGTCAAGTTTGCCAAGCAACGTCGTCTTTAGAAAGACGCACCCGAATTTGCTCTTTTAGGGGAAAAAGCTCTTTTAGCGTGCTGGGCGCACAGGGGAGATGATCATTTGCAACACGAACAGGGGGTAGTGCAGCCTGATGTGTGCAACCCACTCGACACGGGAAAACCACCACCGCTGAAGCGCCGTCCGCCAACACGAAGAGCTCTCCAAGAGCGTGCTGAACTCGTTCAGTCTTCTCTCCGTAGAGTAGTCAGGAGCGGAACGATGTGATCGCTCGGCTCCGAAGCGAAAAGCTGAATATGCGCTGCACCTGCTGCCTACTTATACTCACGCTGTGATCAGCAGCAGCTGGATGCAATAATCACATGCCAATGTGCATTGGCTCGTTTAGTTTACACTCGAAGTAGATTGGTCCCTCTAAGCGAGATCCCAATTCGTCGGTCCTCCGACGTGACGTCGAGAGTGACCGACTGAGAGGGAACTGTACTACCGCGGGACCCAATGCAACAGAGTGCGGCGCGGGACAACTCTTGATGGGCGAGTGCGGGTGCGGGCGGGAAGAGACTCGTGTGTGTGTGCAGGATGTGGGAGAATAATATGATTCATGGGACTCCTGCAAAATAGAAATTATCTAAACATTAAATGTCAAAAACATATAAATTGTTATTTATGTGTTGCACAAAAGCAAAAAGAACAACTAATAACATTAAAATGATTAACGCGCAAGCTAGGCAGTGTTTTTATTTATCACACGTGTTTAAAGGGTTGCGCAATGTAGCCAATCACAGACTCAGCTGTTGATTTCTGGAACGCAATGGCCAATCAGAGGTGATTAAACGGGTCCTATTATGCTTTTTCACATAAACAATTATGAAAACGTTTTTATAATAAATTGCTGAAAGTACAATACTGGACAATGATGTAATCTGCAGAAAACTTCAATTATGAGACTACAGTGTTTCCCATACATTGAGTGCGGGTGTTTTTATATCACTGTATTTCTGAAGAAAACCGACTATCTTCAGAAAATTGGATGTCATTTTCATTTAAAGGGGTCATACGATGCTGCTAAAAAGAATATTATTTTGTGTAATGAAATGTGTTTATGCGGTTTAAGGTTCAAAAAACACATTATTTTCCATATACTGTACATTATTGTTTCTCCTCTATGCCCCGCCTTTTTGAAACGCATCGATTTTTACAAAGCTCATCGGTCTGAAAAAGCGAGGTGTGCTCTGATTGGCCAGCTATCCTGTGTGTTGCATCATATGACCCCTTTAATCTTGCATGTAATGTCTGATAAAGCAGTGTTTTTTTTGAGCAGAGCGCTGCTTTGTGTACAGCCATTACCGGGGAAACCTTGATCTCTACCACTCCAACAGCGCCTCCTGCTGGCAGAGAATGAGTTTGCATATATATGCCGCCTGGGAAACACTGGACTATGGTATAAATAAATTCAACTGTATAACAGTTTCACTGCAATTCATGTTATAATGTTATAATTAAATAACAATACAAATAATACATATGCACTTATCTGTACATAGTAAATGCAGTTATTTTTAAGCGGTTGTTGACATCCTATATCTAAAACATGATTTAGCCAAAAAACAAAAAAAACAATAGCGTTACCACACTAATATGTCTTGCACTATCTGTGCGTGCAAAGGTTCTGCGTGATCCTCTTGTTCAATATTCTCTGGGTCTGAATCCGGCTCAAATTGATATGGCAATATTGACATCCTTAACTAAACTTGCTGCTTTGGCAAGGGGTGTGGCAGTACTGAAACACCGTCTAAGCTGTTCGCCAATCACAACGCACTGGAACAGCTAACCAATCACATCACATTTCGTTTTTCGGAAGACGGGCCTTCATCAAACCCAGAACTAATTGAGCCGTTTGTGCCAGGATGGGGAGAAAGGTATTGTAATAATGTAAATTATGTAAAAAATGCATTTTTCAAACCACCAAGCATGAGAGCATGTTCTAGTACACCTCCAAAACAAATTCAAGACATTGTAAAAGAGCATAATAGGACCCCTTTAAGTTAGAATCCACTCACCGCAGTGCTGAAATTGCGTGCTCATGAATCGTCTCATTTCAACACATGAAGTGTAGACATTGTGAAAGATTCTACTTCACACCTAAAAAATAACTGGTTTGTGAATGTTGATGCTTAGCCTAAATAACAAATATTTTATCGGGAGCATTTATGCTGGGATGTTGTGGATCATAGGAGATGTTACAGAACCATTTAATGTAAATTTCTTTGATGTGCTGAAAAAAAAATCTATATAAATTACTTTTATGTGGGATTTTGCAGGCGGGAGCGGGACAAAAGATGAATGTCGCGGGCGGGAGCGGGACCAGATAAGATATTTTTCTGCGGGAGCGGGCAGGTGCGGGAAAGAATCTTGCGGGAGCGGGACTGAAAAATCCGTCCCCCGCAGGTCTCTACTTGTGGCAGTACTGAAACACCGTCTAAGCTGTTCGCCAATCACAACGCACTGGAACAGCTAACCAATCACATCACATTTCGTTTTTCGGAAGACGGGCCTTCATCAAACCCAGAACTAATTGAGCCGTTTGTGCCAGGATGGGGAGAAAGGTATTGTAATAATGTAAATTATGTAAAAAATGCATTTTTCAAACCACCAAGCATGAGAGCATGTTCTAGTACACCTCCAAAACAAATTCAAGACATTGTAAAAGAGCATAATAGGACCCCTTTAAGTTAGAATCCACTCACCGCAGTGCTGAAATTGCGTGCTCATGAATCGTCTCATTTCAACACATGAAGTGTAGACATTGTGAAAGATTCTACTTCACACCTCAAAGAGCTTTTTAAGCTTGACAACAAACACCACTGCAGCAATACCAGCAGAAATTCCATTACCTGCCTGTTTCTATTCTAACCCACCTAATCCGATTTCATCAAAACAAAGCAGAAAAAAATACATATTACTGAAAAAGGTCTTCAGTAAAACCTAATAATAAAAAAAATCAATCTGGTGCACAAACAAATACACATTAGACTTTACCTAAAGCTGTGGCAGGCACTGCATAAAATGGCGAAGTCATGGGCAAAGATGATGACCGCAGCTGGTCCTGCTGCCCCATGAGGGCTGGGTAAAGGGGCAGCACGCCCAGAGCCTTTCCCAGCATACGAGGCCCCAAACTCAGCACCCGAACCTTTACATCCCGATAGCAGTGGTTGATCATGCGCAGGTGGACATTCACCCGGGTGGTGATGCGGATTAGGCACTTCACCATGTTTATCTCCAAAAAGTGAACGTCTGCAGCTGCCGAACTTCTTCAGAGAGCATGTGAACAAGTATAAACCCTGTTACCGGTGCCCTACTTCCACCGTGGGCTGCTGGGTAAAAGCTTGGCTATGCTGGTAAATGGCAGAGTAGGCACCCAAGACAGTGGTGGCAAATCCTACCCCACCCAGGCCTCTCACCTCCTTCCCTCCTCCAACAGCCAGTGACTTAAATGGCGAAAAAGGTCCTGTCTATTTTCAGATGAGGGTATTAATACTCCATGAAGACTCACAGTCAGCACATGTAGGATAGTTGACTTATCCTCCCCAGCTCTCTGAGCCGATCACACAACAGACAAGAGCTCCTCACAACATCTTACGATGGTCTTTTCTGTGTTGAATCACAGTTTCAGAGAGGATATAGTGACCAGAGACTTAATTACACCGTCTATGTATAGTGTACTCATGTTAAGAGTGGGCAGTGCTCTGTTGTGATGCTAGTCTACTGTAACAGTCGGGCTCATTAGATGAGACCCAGAATGAAGGGGTGGGCAGACACTGGTAAGCCTGGGATGGGTGGGTCAAAATGGCACAGCTGGTGACACATCGAAGTGTTAGTACTGACTGTTAACAGCTGGCACAGAAATAGAGTGGTGTGACTGACAGAAGCACCTGCAGATCCACTCCTCTAAGTGACGGCCGGTTCAGCCTCATATTACAGCATTCGGTCAACTTGTCAACTTTGGTGAGGGCATGTGTGTGTAGTGTGTAAAAAAAAAAAAAAAAAAATAATTAATAAATAAATTTTTTATATTTA
>NW_015505987.1:585898-603970 GCF_001515645.1 Sinocyclocheilus grahami | reverse complement strand
AAAAAAAAAAAAAAAATATATATATATATATATATATATATATATACGTACATGCATAATAAAAAATATCTAAAGCTTCGAAAAAACATGCTAAAATATTCCCTACAATAACTCTCATTAGAGTGTTATGCTAAAGTTTTCATGACTTCTTCAGTGCTTTATATTGTCTTAATGGCATAAATTGCCCTCTTTTAAAAAAATTATAAGTAGCTATATTACAAGTTGGCCGTTTTCTACAGCATTTTGATGATATTACAAACCATTGAGTGCTTTGACATGTAGTGCTCTGTCTGTGGTTTCAGAGTTTCAGCGTAGAGCTGAACTCAGGTTAATGGATTGAACTGGACTCTCACCTTCCATGATGGATATGTGTACGGCTCTCCGGCGGGTCCGCGGGACACTGCTCAGCCGTGGCCCATGCGTGATGGATGGACAGCTTCTGCTGGGCACCAAGCCAGCCCTGTGACCACATACACACTCAGTACTGTATCAGCACACCCATTTATCATTACAGTACGTCCTATAACTACAGACATCAGTCAGTCTTACTGGACATGCATGCATGCATACAAAAAAGATGCCACCAAAAGAATGTGACCCACTGTAAGCAATTATACAGTTAATAAAATTGCAGTGTGAGCAATTATACAGTTAACTGATGGGCACTCATGCATACCTGTGTATTTCTGGAGGTTCCCGTTTAATTTTTGCACTCTGTTCCATTACCTCTTTGGCTACTCTTCCACTGAAATGAAACAAAAACAACTGGCGTGTCCAGTTCCCCTTGCTAGAGTGAAATATTTTGGCATAATTTCCCTTATCAAACTAAATACCCATAAATATGCAACTGAAAAGATGCATAAAGACCTCTTTAAGTGGACCAAAACAAACCTTGTTCTTTATTTATACTGTAACCAAAAACTAAAATTTATATATTATATATTATATTATATTATATTCAATAGAAAAATAGTTTCCATTGTTATACAGATGATACTCAACTATATACTTCAACAAGACCAGATGAAACTTCTAAATGATCTATGCTAACAGAGTGTGTTAAAATGTAAAAGATTGGATGACCAATAATTTTCTCCTATTAAATTTGGATAAGACCGAGATATTACTTATTGGACCAAAAAAACAGTACACAGAATCTCTTGGATTATAATTTGCATCTAGACGGATGTACTGTTACTTCTTCCATAGTCATCATATCAACTTGTCTTTTCAAAATCACATTTCACATGTTACAAAAACAGTATTCTTCCATTTTAGAAACATTGCCAAGCTACGAAACATGTTATCCGTTTCTGATGCAGAAAAGCTAGTTCATGCATTCATGACCTCTAGACTGGACTATTGTATTGCACTGCTAGGTGGTTGTCCTGCATCTTCAATAAACAAGATACAGGTAGTCCAAAATGCAGCGGCTAGAGTCCTTACCAGGTCAAGAAAATATGATCATATTACCCCAATTTTACAGTATCTGCACTGGCTACCTATTAAGTTCTGAATTTGGCTCCTAAACTCTGGAATAGCCTTCCTGATAACGTTCGGGGTTCAGACACACTCTCTCTGTTTAAATCTAGATTAAAGAAACATCTCTTTAGCCAAGCATTCACATAATGTATCTCATAACCTTGTACTTCAATTATATCTGATCAAATGCACATTATCATTCTTTGCTTGGTTTGAACACATTATCGTGTTTTACTTGGTTTGAACAGCAGCTATGCTAATATTTCTCCATTTGCTTCTCCGTTTCCTCCACGGGATGGGCATCCTGAGGGAACTAGGAATTACACAAGCTTCAGTCTGGATCCAGCCCTTACAAAGATCTGAGATGACTGAACACCTGAGAAGAGATGATGCCAACCCTTCCGAGGACCTCAGATGACGACAACCCTGAACCAATATACATTACAAAACTACCAAATTTTGCCACAAGTTTGATTGCGACATATTGCTGTTAATAGTGTTTGTTTGAATGCATGTCATTAACTAACTGCATGATTTTTACTGTGCATTTCTGCCATATGGACATCACCTTGACATAGTCACCACTGATAAGCTACTGTATATTGTAGAAATTTGTATAATGCATTGTATAGATTTGTATCATGAAAAGCGCTATAAAAAAGTAGTATCTAAAATATATCTAAAATTCTCTTTGCATTTATACTGTAACCAAAAACGATTTTATTATATTATATCAGAAATATCTAAAACAAATATCTAAAATTCTCCTTGCATTTATACTGTAACCAAAAACTACATTTATATATTATATTATATTATACCACAAATAGTTGCACAACCATGCTAAAATATTCACTAACTGGAAATACGCTACAGGTCACTCGTTCCAGTAGCAGGCAGATGAGCAAAACTACCTGCAACTGTGAAAAAAGTACCTGCATACTGTCTATATACGGCTGGTGGTGGGTGTTATTTTCAGACCCTGGTTGAGGCTGACCAGATTCATCTAAAAACCAACCAAAAGAAAACAGCTCAACCATTGAGGATAAAACAGTCACGTTTCCAGTCACGTTCAAACCGCTGGCATTTTGGTGGGAATTGTGATCCCTGTGACTGTGAGAGACAGTGACCGCTGCTACTAGAGTACATGAAGCTCAAGAATTAGATTAACCTTATTGAGTCCCCTCTCTTAACTCAATCTCTGCCTCTCAGGCTGTGGCTGAACTACTTCTCTTTAAACAAAAACTCTCAATGGAGTCCTTCAATGCCTTAAAATCCTGCCTGTCTCCTTACATAGGAGTGAGAAAATAACTGTTATCAATTTCCTAATGAGGTGTTTGAGCCTGAGAGCCCACTATAATAATTGATCGTGCTGTTTGTTTAATTGCCCCGATGGCTCCATTCATCAATTACAATTACAGTTACAATTGCCGTTATTAAGTAAACGTCTGTGTTTAAAAGGTGGCCTATGTGAACAGCTCCATCCGCAGCAGGTTGTGGTGCATTGGCTCCAAAGCAAGTCACCTCTATGTGACCGTGATGAGAACAGCACGCTGTTTTTGGAGCAGGGACCCCTGAGGCTGTGGCGGTCCATCGGCAGTGACCCGTGCTGTGTCTGTCTGTCTGTCCACACTTACCTGTAACGAAAACGACTCCCCTTGAAGAACAGGTTACTGCTGGACACCATACGAACCTGGCTCGACTTCTCCAACCTGACGAGGGGCAGAGAGGAATGATTAATCTCTAAAAATGCACATTTGTAACCCTGGACCACAAACTAGTCATAAGGTTCAATTTCTCGAAATTGAGATTTATACATCATCTGAAAGCTGAATACATAAGCTTTCTATTGATATATGGTATATTTGTTAGTATAGAACTATATTTGGCCAAGAGACAACTATTTGAAAATCTGGAATCTGAGGGTGCAAAAAAATCTAAATACTGAGAAAATCGCCTTTAAATTTGTCCAAATGAAGTTATTAGCAATGCATATTACTAATCAAAAATTAAGTTTTGATATATTTACGGTAGGAAATTTACAAAATATCATCATGGATCATGACATATCCTAATGATTTTGGCATAAAAGAAAAATCTATCATTTTGACCCATACAATGTTTTTTTGGCTATATACCCCAGCGACTTGAGACTGGTTTTGTGGTCCAGGGTCACATTTGTGTAAAACAAAAAGTCAAACAAAATAGCAAACACAACTCACTATTTCTAAACTCACTATTTCTGAATTAAGAATAATTTCTCTTTTAACTCTTTTAAGCAAAAATATGACATTGCTGTCATCAATTGTTCAAACTTTCTAATATTCTTTAGTTTTTTTTTTTTTTTTAGATTCATTTTATGAATCTGTATTTACAGTTATATGCAGTGGTGGACGATATGCACAAACAAGTACTTGGGGTTCAAGTACAGATACCATAAAAACATCACTCCAGTAGAAGTATACATGCTCCTTCAACTTTATTTGAGTAAAAATAACAAAAGTACTTGGTTATGAATGTACCCAAGTATTAAAAGTAAAAAGTACTGTACCAATTCAACAGGTTTATTGAAAAGAATCATCACAAATCAGACATTGCTATCGCGTGGTGAAATATTACATTTATCTTAGTTTGCATTCATGAACTTCCAAATTAAGAAATAAAATTACCTAAATGTGATTAACTACTTTTTCAATTGTATTTAATTAAACTCAGTTGTATTTAATTGTTTTTTTTAATATATATTTTAAGTATTTTAATTAGTCTTTAAAAAATAAATATATAATTAAAAGTACTTAATGTAAATTTGTTGAACTCCAAGCAAAACAACCGTATATCACATTACAGTTAAATAAAATTACTGCAACATTTTTCATAAGTCAGATTTTGTGATATCACCTACTGTACCCAACTGACATGCTAAAAGAAGTTTTATTTCTAAAGCTAGGACATATATTCTAACCTTCCTAGTGACTGAAACCTCAGGCAGAGCTCGAGTGTTCTGACTCAGACGGTCTCTGGTGAACATTTGATTCAGGCTTTTCATCACCAGGTGTGGAATCTCCTTCCCCAAAGACGGCCTTTATGTGAATCATAAAACCCACTTTTCAATTATCATCTGCCTTCACCTGCCACAAATTCTCCTTCTCTAGGAGACTTTAACTACAGCTACAAATTTCTCTTTGCCCCAGCGGAATGAATTCAGTCAGACTTAGAATACGATGTAGATTCAGTTTTGATAAGGCGCCTTGCCAAATCAGTGATTGCACCATTCCCTTCACCTAAATTGAGCTTTCCCACACTTCATGATGAGTGCTGAAACAGACTTTCGTTCCAAAGATGTCGCCTCAGTCAGCCAAAATCGTTCATCATAAAACAGAGACAAAAACCAGCGGTGGCTCGCAGTGTTGTGAAACAAACACAGTGTTGTGCGTAACACTGCAGTCTGCCTTGAGCTGTACCGTCACTTTAAAAACTTCCCATGCTGAGGCCAAGGACATGTACAATCAACCGTGACTGAAATGGGCACGGACATCCCTCCGGAGGAGCTAGCAGAACGCATCTCTCATTGCTCACGCAGTAAAGGTCATTCTCAACACGTGGCTGTTCCATTAGATGACCCCCGCGAGGTAAAAACAGTGACGGCATCTAGACGTAGGTGTCCAGACGACACTTGCAGAAGGGTCTTGCATTATTAAAGCCCTATTCGGACAGGACTAGTTTTCCAGTTTGTCATTAGAGAAATGTGTGTTTCACAGACGTACTTTGCGATTTTAATCCTGTCCGAACCTGCCAAGTCTGTGTTTTTCTCACGCGACCTCTGTAATAATTCCAGAGCAAATTACCTACTGTTTTTCAAGAGCCAGATCACGTAAACTGTTAAGTCTGGCTACTGTAATATCAACGTCAGGTAAGATTACTCACCTTCATTTCTGCACTCATTTACATAATATTTTAATTACATACGGTATGTATCCTTACTAAAATTAAACATGGTTGTTGTAGTTGATGTTATAGTTTATGACTATACGCAATGCATGCATACAGAGCATGTAATCTCTGCTACGCCCAGATGTACAAAACAGACCCTCCCATTTCTGTAATAAACATGGAGATGTTAGTCCCGTCCGAATCGATTCGTGGAATCACGGATGTCAGGTGATAAGATCTGTAACTCAAGCGTCATTTAGAAAATTAGTCCCGTCCGAATAGGGCTTTAGCCAGCTTATTTACCAGTCTTAAATATCATGCTCTGGGGAGATGAAATGACAGTATTCGCAATTAGGAAGAGCTAAAAAGGGACAAATTATTTCTGGAACTTGTTTATTGTGCAGTTGCCCTTTCAGAAGCATCTCACCTGTCTAACCAAACAAATATATGTGTCTCGAAGAAAGGAGGAGTGCAAAAACTCACTTGTAGAAGGCTTGATTTTCAACACCGCATTTCCAAAGGTGCTTGCAGGCCTCTGGAGTTGGTGCGAAGAATGTCAAGATGATCTTTTTGTCCTGTGCATAACAAGAAGTCATTAAAGGTGCACTATTGCAGCACTGTCGTTGAAGGGAATTATTAAAGTTGCACAGATTGTGTCATTATCATAAGACAATTTGGTATATTGTAATTTTCTTCGACTTCACCAATGTTGGAATAATTAATGTTCTCACCTCCTTCTGATTTGCATATATATGGAATGTCTTTCCTTCAAACTTCAGCTTGGTCACCTCGTGCCTGTTCAAGTGGAAGAAGAATACATATATTAGGTTATTATAATGTATATAAATTCAGAATGTATATAATGTATATATAATATATAAATGCTATAAAAAATTATTATTATGCGGTTGTATAATTATAAATTATGTAACTATAATATAATGATTATGAACCGAGAGAGAGATTACATGAATAATACATAAAAATTATGTGATTTTTAATGTAACATCACTGTCCATGTTGTTCTATCTATCTTTCTATCTATACATACATACATACATACATACATATATATATATATATATATAACACACACACATACTACTTATAGACGATGCTATTACAGTAAACAATTATCATGCATTATTCATGAAGTCTCATTCCAAAATGCATTAAATCAATTTAAGTTGACAAAATGTTTACAAACTGAATTACATGAGCTCATTATAATTAATTAAAACGAACAAGCCATTTTTTCCAGTGCATCAGGAAAAACTCTATAAATATATAGTATTCTGTTTTTGTTGTTTTTTCTCACAATTAAACACACAGATGAAATAATTGCACTCTTTCTTCACTCTTACTTTAGCTGTGAAGCATACATGCACTACAGCTTGAACCACATATAACGAGACACTGAGACAAAGGACAGGCAGCACAATGGTTCAGTATTTTATGCATTTCTCTTTTCTTTGTATGGCCAGACCTCACAGACTTGTTGTGTCCAGATGACTTTAAACATGCCCTCTAGATGGAGAGCTGGTGAAGGATAATTGGACACCTGTCTGCTCTAACGGCTCAGAAAGAGGCAGATGGCCAGGCCCTTTTGGCTGGGAACGTATAATACAATATAATAAAACCAGCTGTGACTTGTATACCCAGAGCCCGTCGCTAGGCGAGAATGACTCATTATTTTCAGCTTCACGATGCATGCATGTATGCATGTCTGTGTTTACTCAGCCCCGAATACACCAATAGAAGTTCAGTAGGGAAAAGAGGCAAGTATTAGTCACTCACCACTTGAGGAAATGGACTCTCTTGTTCCCCTGAAGCACGACAAAACCGAACGGAGTGAAGGCGAGGAAAGCCGGGTTACCAGATACATCCTGTCATGAAGAGCGACAGAGGAGGACCACGTCACCTTCGTTTCTCAACAAGCAGACATTGAGTAGAAAGACTCAATACAGCACAGTACAGCAAGTGATCATAACAACAGAACCTTCATACTTTTGTTTTCAGGGTTACTTTATCTGACGTTCAGCAGCAAATTGGGTAGTCTTGGGCTTTTACTTGAGATTATACTGGCAATAGACGTTTCACAAACTGGAGTCAAAAAAAAAAAACCCTCACTGGGAGAACTAAGCGATATAGAGGATACTTTTTAGTACATTATTTTAATGGCCTTGATTCAAGCTGCAATTACCCCATTCATTATCCATAAATCTGCAGAATATACAGTACATGGGTCAAAAAGAAATTTACAAAAGTGGTTTTATGTCCATAGAAAGCACATTAAATGCAAGTAAAATTTAAGGTTTCGAATACGTTTTTGAAGAATAAAATGTCAAAATTTGGTTTAAATAATGTTCCATTGTCATTCAGTGTAACACTTATACTTATGTAAAAATTCAAACAACATGCTTATTCTGACCTGTACATATTAAAATATATAAAAGAATAAGTGAGCATATTACATTTTATTGGGTTTTAAATAAGTAAAAAAAGTCTCACTGACAAATGGGCAAAACCTAGGATAGTGGCAGATTTAAAAAATGTAAAATAACAACTAATTAGTATTTGGGTGGAAAGTAATTAGTTTTTTAATATGTCATAAATTGATTTTTGTTGGAAATATGCCTGACAAGATTGTTACACTGAATGACATTTTAGTGGGTGTCTTCTGTAAATCAGGGGGAAATGTATGATATTCATTTTTTGCTCAGAAAAACAAAAACAAAAATACAATTACATGAAACAGAAAACTTTTTTTTTTGTTTGGAAAAACAACAATTTAAAGCAGTATTGTTTTTATGCTTAAACCCTTTTTCGTCTTTGACCCACATACAAAGATTTATTGAAATCAACCACAGCATATATCAGTGGTTTTATACATGACATAATACATAAAACTACTGACTATAAATTCATGAACTAAATTAAGTCTGTGGCTATAAGCATTCATATACATGTTTGATGCTAAAAAAATTTTTTATATACACTGATGGTGAAAAGATTGCAGTGGTAAGATTTTTGTCATGTTTCTGAAAGAAGTCTCTTATGCTCAATAAGTCTCCATTTATTTGACTATTTATTAAGGCACACACACACAAAAATGCAATCTTGTGCAATATTACTACATTTAAAAAAAAACTGTTTCTGTTTTAACATACTTTCAAATTTAATTTATTCCTGTGATGGCAAAGCTAAATTTTCAGAAGCCATGACTTCAGTCTTCAAGATTACATCATCTTTCAGAAATCATTCAAATGTGCTGATTTGCCACTCAAAACACATTTCTTATTTACTATCAGTGTTGAAAACAGTTATGCTGCTTAAAATTTTGTGGAAACTGTGATAAAGAACAACAAAAGAACAGCATTTATTTGAAATAGCAGTCCTTCGTAACAATGTCTTTATTGTGACTTTTAATCATTCGATCTCTCTTAAGGATTAATTTGTGAGTAATGAAGTACATCACCAGGAATTAATTTTTTTTAGTTTTTTTATGAAGTCATGAAATTGCACTGTCTGACATTACTTCTAGAGACTTGCAGCATCTGAATGGGAATCTTTTCTGTGTTTCCTGAACATTCTGACATTATGAAAGGGCTCTTGGTTCATAAAAGTTTGAGAAATTTTTACACAATACACAATATCTTTTGGATGCCATCTGTAAATGCGTCAGATAGAGCCAGCTAACCTTGCACGGATGAGGATCCACACCATACGTTTCAAGCATTTGTGCTTTCTGCAGGAACTTCAGCTCAGCTGTTTCTGGAGTTTGACCTCTGCAAAGCAACACATTAAAACACCGTCTGTGTCATTCAATGGTGAAACGACCACAGCAACAGCATAGCAGAGTCACCAATTACATTTCAGGACTAATACACTGGTGCCATTGGTATTGGACTGGATTCACATTCTTAGTGGTTTTTGTACTCAACATATCCTGCAAAGTGGAAAATCACTATAACATAAAAGGAAAAAAATGCATCTGTCTAGAAACATAATGCCAATTTGAATGTGAACAAATGCGTCTATTTTGGCACTTTTCACTTGAATGACTAGCGGCCACTAAACAGAAAGCAAAACCAAACCAACCAGACGGTTCAAGTATCATCACTCCAGGAAACCTCTTACCAATTCATGTTTTATTCAGCACTGTCCATTCAATGTAATGTAACAAGACCGTCTGGCTTGTATTTCAACACAAATCAGAGAAGAAAAGCGACCCCTAAGACTTAAAGAATGCGGCTGCTTACAGACTCAAGGATTGATTTACCGGATCATTTTGAAATGTCTAAATAGGCAGCCTCTACATTTCCAACATAGTTTCCACAATAACACTGATAGGACGGCTCTCAACACAGAACAGTAACACCAGCAGAGGGCAGCAGTAATCATGCTCCTATTTGGTGGATCATCAAGTTTGGTGTGACTGTAGCTTCCTAAATGTCTTATGTTCATGTGCTGTCCATTAAAGAATTGTCAAGAGCTTCTAAAGACAAATTACAACCTTGCAAGTAATTAATAGACTAAATCCAGCACTAAACCCATGATTGTTTGGCAGTTTATCAGCAAGGGCATTCAGTGAGCTAATTGGACTTGCTCATGTAAACATGGAGAGAAAGTGCTGCTTGCTTAGTGGTGGCCTACGGCTTTGACAGCAGATCTGACCAATAACAATGAGGGCCAAGATTTTACAGAATTGAACCTTATTGTAAAGTGTTACTGATTTTGTCCCACAAAACTTAAAATATCAGAACAAGGACAAGAAAAAAAAAGTTAAACGAAATAATGAAATTATTTAAATTAGGACATGTACACTACGAAAATCTGTCACTTACCCTCATCACTCACAACAGTGAAGCACAGAAATGTACAAGCAGCAGACAGAAGGGAATTCTTAAAGATACTTTTCTATAATTCCTGAGCCATACGCAATGAAAAAGGGGAAAGGTTGCACTTACATTAACTCAGTCTTGTGAATCTCTGCAATCCTTCTTTCCAGCTTTTCGGAGTGCTTGGGGAAGAACTGGAACTTGGAGCTGTAGCCCTCTGGATGCTTTCCTGGGTCATAGTTTCCAATCTCAGCTGCAAAGTAGTCATAAAAATCAATCTTTCATCATGACACCATTCATAGACTCCAACCTCAGCAGTAAAGCCAACACATAAATCAATCTTTCATCATTCAACCATGTCACTCAGATGCATTTTTGGGCATGTTAACACGTTGTCTTAATAAACATCCTCTGTTAATGGAAGTGTTGGGAGCCATCTGTTCTCTTTGCAGGTACGATGTGGGGTTTTGTGGCATTTTCAATATGCCGTTTGCTTCTGCACTTGAAACCCATAAGCATCCCTGAGTCCTGACCATTGCTCTGTGCGCTGAGGTAATGGAACAGTGCATCTTTAATTCAAAAGTGTCGTCTAAAGCATGCCCCTGATCAACCTGTCAAAGAACATTACTGTGCATCCTGCCCTCAGAGATGCTATTTTCCCTTCTCATGTGACTGAATTTCAGACATCTCTGTAGATTAGAACTTGATTTGAGTTCATTCATTTATTTATTCTAGGTTTCAAAATAATGTTGGAACTTCAATGAAAAAAGTATGCAAATTAAATATATATTTTTTAAAGATTCCAAAAATGTATATTAGTAATAAATTAGATTTTTAAATCATGCAATAATTAAAATTATTAAGTCTGGGGGCAGTATGCTCTCCAAAGTTTCATTTATTAGATAAAAAATACAGTAAAAACAGTAATATTGCAAAATACAATTAAACTACTATTACAATTTAAAAGAATTATTTTCTAAATCCATTTGTTTTAAATGTAATGTATTCCTGTGCAAACAAAACTGAATTTTCAGCTGCCTTAACTCCAGTCTTTAGTGTCACATGATCCTTCAGAAATTATTCTAATATTCTGATTTGTGGCTCTACAACCATTTCTTATTTTTAACAATGTTGAAAACAGTTGGGTTTCTTAATATTTCTGTGGAAACTATGATATATTTCTATTCACCATTTTGTTGAATAAAATAATCTTACTGACCCCAAACTTTTGAATGGTAGTCATCACGCAGCTTTTGTATTAGGTATTAATTTCTATTTCTATTTTACCTTGCAAGATGTAAGCTGCCAACATGGCCGCGTCCGATGTTTTACAGAGGAGACGACCGTGGTACAGATCTCTTTTGATCTGCAGGAAGATGAGATACCTGCAACCAGGATATGGAGTGAGCACATGTAGACAAACATAGCGAGAAAATACCTCATGTATTCCATTATCCTTCACATTTTTGTTTATGTAAATAAAATGTTAAACACCACAAATACCCATAAATAAGGTAACCAACTCGACCTCATCTTTACACACAATAGTATCACAGATAACATCTAGGTCAAACCCTTGCATGTCTCAGATCATTATTACTTTTAATTTATATATACCTTCTTCCGCACCACCAACCCCTCTGCCAGTTTCGTTTAGACGAAACCTAAGGTCTCCTTCTCAACATTCCTGTGTGGTATCATCCTCTCTTTCCACCCCTGCACACGTCACATCATTAGGTGTGAATTGTGCCACAGATATGGTATTTTCTACCCTAACTAGCTGCCTAGACAATATCGGTACTATTTCCTCCAGACAACACGTGCTACTTCCTCCAACCCCTGGTTAACTGATGTCCCCGTAAGCATCGGACTAAACTCAGGGCAGCAGAGAGAAAATGGCGCAAATCAAAATATTCAGCTGATCTCAGCAGGTATCAGTCACTGACTGCTATCTTTATTTTCCACCAAAGTCCACGCTGCCAAAACTACCTTCTTCCATAACAAGATCAACAGCGCATCAGACACACGCAAACTCTTCAAAACATTCAATACTCTCCTTTGCCACCTCTTTAACTGCTGACGATTGGAGTCTGTCATCGCGGCAGCCTGCAAAATAGTGGATATTTTACGTGCATGCGCTGTAGTAGGTCTCGAATAAATTCATATTTTTATTGACATTTTATCATTTTGCAGATGCTTTTATCCACAGCGACTTAGTCTAACGACTTGGCCTAAGTGAAGTCTAACGCAGTACATGTAGCAAGGGTTTTTGACCTACATTACATATCTACACGATGACCTACATTACATTACAATGTAAAAACTTTAATGTCTAAATTAATCTGCAATGTTTTCGTCAATACCGGCAACTATCGTCAGGATGCACATCTATGGCAAGCCGTTTTGACTTTTATTCCTTGACGGGATATGAATTCTTGATATCAACAATTAAATTTTCACTAGTTAAAATGCTAATTCTTGATATCAGGAATTCGATTTTTACTGGTAACAATGGATATTTTTGATATTAAGAATTACATTTCCACTAGTAAAAATGTTAATTCTTGATATCAACAATTCAGTTTTCACTAGTTAAAATGCTAATTCTTGATATCAGGACCGGACGAGTGTGCTGGGTCCTCGGACAGGGCGGGGTCCAGCATCTTGTGCTGAGCACAGGCGGATGACAGGATGTCGACCGCTACATCGGAGGGCAAGCTAGGCTCTGGAGATGAGGATTCAGCTGCGCTACCTCTGTCAGGAAGAGTGGCGTTGCCCGAGTCAGATCCAGAGCTGACCGCTATGCTTTCCCGGGCCGCCGAGAGTGTCGGGCTGCACTGGAGGCCTCCTCCTTCTCCCGAACGCTCGAGGCTGGATGATTGATTCCGGGGGGCGCAGGCCGGGCGTCGGCAGCCGCCTCCAGTTCCAATCTTCCCAGAAGTGCATGAGGAGGTTACTAAGTCTTGGAAGGCACCTTTTCCTGCCCGAAACAGACTTGGTGCCTCCTCCGTCCTCACCACCCTCAATGGGGGAGCGGCCCAAGGGTATGTGGACATCCCCCCCAGTCGAGCGCGCTATTGCTATGCAGCTCTGCCCGCAAAGCGCCACCGCCTGGAGAGGTAGTCCACGCCTTCCGTCTTCTCGTCCGTGCTGACGGCTAAGGCTTACAGTGCTGCTGGACAGGCCGCTTCCGCCCTGCACGCCATGGCCCTCCTGCAAGTCCACCAGGCCAAAGCGTTGAAGCAGTTGCACGAGGGTGGTGCTGACCCAGGTGTGCTGCAGGAACTGCACACGGCGACGGACCTTGCGCTTAGGGCGATGAAAGTCACGGCGCAGGCCCTGGGTCAGACGATGTCCACATTGGTGGTCCAGGAGCACCACCTATGGCTGACCTTGGCAGATATGAGGGAGACCGACAAGCATCGCTTCCTGGACTCCCCGATCTCCCAGGCCGGCCTATTCGGCGAAGCGGTGGAGGGCTCTGCCCAACAGTTCTCCGCCGCACAGAAGCAGACGGAGGCGTCTCGACACATCCTGCCCCGGCGGTCGGCTGCTGTAGCCACCCCACCGCCGGCTGCAGCCCCTCTGTCTACTCGTCACCGAGAGCGCCCGCAGCGTGGAGCTGGCCGCAGGAAAGCAGCCCGTCTCCACCCCTACCAAGCCCGTGAAGCGCCAGGGCGGGCGGCGTCCCTGGGACGGGCGACCTGGGGTTCTTGGATCCGGTTCTTCAGGAGATGGTGACCGCACCACTCCTTCCCCCGGCGAAGGGCTGGGTGGAGAAACCTTTGCTCCTGGTTTTTTCTGTTCCGCTGCTGGCTACCCAGCCAGTGGTGCCCAAAACCTCAACAGAAGAGCGGGTTCCTTTTCCTCCGGGTTCCAAGAGGGCGAGGATGGCAGTGCGTGATACCCAGTCTCCACATGGCCGTCCCCCTCTCCCTTCGCCAATGGGCAGCAGGGTTCAGTTCAAGGACGCTATGCCTCCTCACGAGCCCCCTGCCCAGCCGTGGAGACAGGTAAGTGGCGCGCCGCACACTCAGACCCCACCCTGGGATGCACGGAAGCCTCCCGGGTTGGGTCCCTGTGTTCCACTGCTCTGCCCCACTGCGGGTACGTCGGTGGTTTCCCTAGTCCTGCCTGTTCGGTCGCTGGGGGCCTGGTTAGCGTGCCCCAGGCAATCTCGCTGGCTCATGTGAACCATCAGACTCGGATATGCGATTCAATTCGCCCGGTGCCCTCCCAAGTTCAGGAGCATTCGGTTCTCCTCTGTGCTGGACAGGGATGCTCCTGTCTTGCGTGCAGATATCGCGGTCCCGCTGGCGAAGGACGCGATACAGTCGGTCCCTCCACCCGAGATGAGATCAGGTTTTTACAGCCCATACTTCATCATACCCAAGAAAGGCGGTGGGTTACGACCAATCCTGGACCTGCGCGTGCTGAACCGGGCCCTTCACAAGCTCCCGTTCAGGATGTTGACGCAGAAACGCATCTTTCAATGCGTCCGTCCTTTCGATTGGTTCGCAGCGATCGACCTCAGGGTCGACTGGGAAAAGAGTAAACTCTCCCCAGTGCAGAGGATCTCTTTTCTCGGCATGGAGCTGGACTCGGTCAACCTCTCGGCACGTCTCTTAGTAGAACGTGCACAGTCAATGCTGAACTGCCTGGGGTCCTTCCAGTGCAAGACGGCGGTTCCACTGAAACATATGGCATCCGCAGCCGCTGTCACGTCGCTCGGGTTGCTCCATATGAGACTGCTTCAGCGTTGGCTTCACGACCGGGTCCCGAGATGGGCATGGCACGGGCGGGGTGCGCGTGGCGAAACACGCACGCCAACTGTCATTGGCTTGTTTAGTTAACACTCAAAGGTGATTGGGCTCTCGGGCGAGATCCCAATTCGTCAGTCACGACTGACGTAACGTCTCCGTTCCCTCCTTCAGGGAACGAGGGTTACACAAGTAACCGAGACGTTATCTAAAATGACTTTTGTTACTAGTAACAATCACATTCATGATATCAGAAATCAAGAATTAGCATTTTAACTAATGAAAATGTAATTGCTGATATCAAAAATAGCAATTGTTACTAGTAGAAATCTAATTCCTGATATCAAGAATTAACATTTTAACTAGTAAAAATTTAACTGTTGATATCAAGAATTCATATCCTGAGAATGAACAAAAGTCAAAACGGCTTACCATAGCACATCAGTGCTGTATCCATTATTATAAGGATACAACAAGCACTGAAACATGATTGATATGCAGACGTTGCACTGTAAATCAAAGAAATGTTTTATCAGTTGCTTTTCATACTATCGTCTGATACAACACTCAAAAAAGTCTCCCGAGAGAGAGAGAGAGAGAGAGAGAGAGCGCTCTCGTAAGGGAATGGATGGATGTCTTTAGCCATTTATAATTGGTCTAACTATCTCCAGGGATTTCACTTGCATATAACACACAAAAAATAGAAATGGTCATCTTTGTGTTAATATGCCTTGTCCCCGACCGTGTGTGTATTTATTTGTTGGGCATGTGATTAACTGTAAAAAACCCGGTATAACCCGGGATAACGGGTCTATCAGTTATACGGAACCCCGACTGACAGTATTGTTTTTCTTCTTTTTATTTTTATATGGTATAAAAAATATGTCCACATATTTTAGTAGGCCTATAACTTTTATACTCTGAAACGTATAGCACAGAGAGTGAGAACGAAAAATAATATTTGATTCATGAACGAATTATTGGCAGAACTGACAATCAGAGGAAAAAATAAACACAATAGTTACACCCCATTTTTTTCATAAAGAACAAACAAAATTGTAATTAGTAGAGTTTTATTTCTAAAACGAATCAAACTAATAAAAAATAAACATAGCTTACATACCAAACTCTTTAATTCAAAACTACGCCATCGTTGCTTAAATAAAGTTTGAATACACTACTAGTTTAAAATCAGAGTATAATATCATTTGTTGTATAGAACCACCTATGAAACGCACCTATACCTCCTAATTAGTTTAATTGACATTAAATACTAGCTACAATGACAGCCCCACTTTGCGCATGCGCATTAAAATCCAAAACTGTGCATGCTCGTCAAACATCCAATACGCATTGGATCTGATCCAGCTACGTCATCGTGCTACAGGCTGCAGCGAGGACCCCTTGGACGATTTTGCTAATTACTTCACGAACAAAACCACATCCATCAGCAGTCAGTTCTCAGTTCCACTAACCTAGGATCTCTCAGCAAACACTCACAATATAATATCATTTGTTGTATAGAACCACCTATGAAACGCACCTATACCTCCTAATTAGTTTAATTGACATTAAATACTAGCTACAATGACAGCCCCACTTTGCGCATGCGCATTAAAATCCAAAACTGTGCATGCTCGTCAAACATCCAATACGCATTGGATCTGATCCAGCTACGTCATCGTGCTACAGGCTGCAGCGAGGACCTCTTGGACGATTTTGCTAATTACTTCACGAACAAAACCACATCCATCAGCAGTCAGTTCTCAGTTCCACTAACCTAGGATCTCTCAGCAAACACTCACACAGCTGACCATCTTCTCCTTCTTTCCTCTTACAGAAGATGAGGTCTCTTCTCTCCAGCCACCCTACCACCTGTCTTCTAGACCCAATCCCCTCACACCTCCTACAAGCTATTTCCCCTGCACATCTGCACACATCATCAACACGTCTCTTCTCACAGGCATTTTTCCTACCGCATTTAAGCAGGCTCGGGTAACCCCACTGCTTAAAAAAAACGTACACCTCATTTGTTGAAAGCTACAGGCCCGTGTCTCTCCTCCCTTTCATAGCAAAATCACTTGAACGCATTGTTTTCAACCAAGTGTCTTCCATCCTCTCACAGAACAACCAGCTGGATAATAACCGAACTGGATTTAAAAGTGACCATTCAACTAAAACCACCTTGCTGTCAGTCATTGAAGCGCTACAGTAGGGCTGGACGATATGGCCAAAATTTATATCACGATATATTTCTTAATTTCGGTCGATACGATATAATTCCGATATCGATATGAACACTATTAAAAAAGCATCATAAAAACGGCCAAGAACAGCCACAACAGATGTCTGTACCTACAAACTTATGAAAAATTAATTTGCCAACTCTATGAAACCTACCCCTAAAAAACTATATAATATTTTAGGAAAAAAATTGCGCAAATAAATACATGTTCACCTTTTATTGGTATTTAGCCTTCATACAAACAAGAAATGTGAAATCACTGTCAAATAAATCTCACAAAATAACATACCAGTCAAAAGTTTTTGAACAGTAAGATTTTTTTGTTTTTTAAAGAATTCTCTTCTGCTCACCAAGCCTGCATTTATTTGATCCAAAATACAGCAAAAACAGTAACATTTTGAAATATTTTTACTGTTTAAAATAACTGTTTTCTATTTGAAAATATAATTTATTCCTGTGATTTCAAAGCAGAGCTTTAGCATCATTACTCCAGTCACATGATCCTTCAGAAATCATTCTAATATTCTGATTTGCTTCTCAAAAAACATTTATTATTATGATGTTGATAACAGCGGAGTAGATTTTTTTTCAGGTTTCTTTGATGAATAGAAAGTTCAGAAGAACAGTATTTATCTGAAATAGAAATCTTTTGTAACATTATAAATGTCTTTATCATCACTTTTGATCAATTTAAAACATCCTTGCTAAATGAAAGTAATAATTTCTATAATATACATTTTATAAAGAGCTTTTGAATGGTATAGCATATAATGTTACAAAAGCTTTTTATTTCAGATAAATGCTGATCTTTGGA
>NW_015505987.1:581600-585441 GCF_001515645.1 Sinocyclocheilus grahami | reverse complement strand
CACCTTTTATTGGTATTTAGCCTTCATACAAACAAGAAATGTGAAATCATTGTCAAATAAATCTCAGACTCTCCTTATTAATATTTTTTTACTTCAAACTATATACCAGTCAACCAGTCAAAAGTTTTTGAACAGTAAGATTTTTAATGTTTTTTAAAGAATTCTCTTCTGTTCACCAAGCCTTTGATCCAATTTATTTGATCCAAAATACAGCAAAAACGGTAGCATTTTGAAATATTTTTACTATTTAAAATAACTGTTTTCTATTTGAAAATATAATTTATTCCTGTGATTTCAAAGCAGAGCTTTAGCATCATTACTCCAGTTGCATGATCCTTCAGAAATCATTCTAATATTCTGATTTGCTTCTCAAAAAACATTTATTATTATGATGTTGATAACAGCGGAGTAGATTTTTTTTCAGGTTTCTTTGATGAATAGAAAGTTCAGAAGAACAGTATTTATCTGAAATAGAAATCTTTTGTAACATTATAAATGTCTTTATCATCACTTTTGATCAATTTAAAACATCCTTGCTAAATGAAAGTAATAATTTCTATAATATAAATTTTAAAAAGAGCTTTTGAATGGTATAGTGTATAATGTTACAAAAGCTTTTTATTTCAGATAAATGCTGATCTTTGGACCTATCTATTCATCAAAGAATCCTGAAAAAATGTACTCAACTGTTTTAAATATTGATAATCAGCAAATCAGCATATTAAAATGATTGCTGAAGGATCATGTGACACTGAAGACTGGATTTGGCCTTATGATGCTGAAAATTTAGCTTTGATCACATGAATAAATTACATTTTAAAATATATTCAAATAGAAAGCAGTTATTTTAAATAGTAAAAATATTTCAAAATGTTACTGCTTTTGGTGCATTTTGGATCAAATAAATGCAGGCTTGGTGAGCAGAAGATAATTCTTTAAGAAACATTAAAAATCTTGCAGTTCAAAAACCTTTGACTGGTAGTGTAGGCTGATTATTCTTATAGATTGAAACGTGCATTAACCAGGATAACGAGTATGAAACATGCTCCGAGTTGCTTCAGAAAACAAAAAAATAGAGCAACAACAAAAGCATGTTGCTGGAAATGGGTTTATTATTGAAAATGCAAATTGATTGTCTGCCAGCAGGAGGCGCTGTGAGAGCGGTGGAACTAACGGTTTCTCCAGTAATGGCTGTAAACAAAGCAGCTCCGCTCATGAACGCAACTTTATCAGATAAAAATGCCATCTAAACTATTCTGAAGACAGTCGGTTCCCTTCAGAGATACATTCATATAAAACACCCGCGACACGTTTTGATTTTGAAACGTGCAGTGCTCATGTTTATTCAACGAAGTCAAACGCCACAAATAAATCAATGTATGGGAAACACTGTGTTTCAAAATCATATCACTGTCATTGAAAAAAATTATATCGCGATACATATTGATATTGAATTATTGTCCAGCCCTACGCTACAGAGTCCAAATCTTCAGTTTTCATTCTCCTAGATCTATCTGCTGCATTTGACACTGGGCATCACTGGAACTGCACTCCACTGGTTTGAGTCTTACCTCACAGGTAGGTCCTTCAGGGTGGCTTGGGGAGGAGAGGTATCCAAAACACATCAACTGGTCACTGGGGTTCCTCAGGGATCAGTTCTGGGACCCCTCCTCTTCTCTATATACACTACATCACTGGGACCCATCATTCAGGTGAATGGCTTTTCCTTTCATTGCTATGCTGACACGCAGCTCTACCTCTCATTTAAACCAAATGATTCAACGGTACCTGCTCAGATCTCAGACTGCCTGACGGACATCTTGGCATGGATGAAAGAGCATCACCTGCAGCTCAAGCTGGCAAAGACAGAACTTCTCATCTTCCCAGCCACCCCTTCAGTACAGCACCAGTTTACCATCCAACTGGGCTCATCAACGATAATCCAATCGAGTTTGGCCAGGAATCTTGGGGTGATCCTTGATGATCAGCTGACCTTTAAAGATCACATTGCAAAAACAGCACGATCATGCGGGTTTGCACTACACAGCATCAGGAAAATCAGACCCTTCCTAATAGAGCATGCAACACAGCTTCTCGTCCATACCCTTGTCATTTCTAGGTTGGACTATTGCAATGCTCTTCTGGCTGGACTTCCAATGTGTGCAATCAGACCTCTGCAAATGATTCAGAATGCAGCAGCACGTCTTGTTTTCAATGAGCCCAACAGCCCATGTCACACTGCTTCTCATCTCTCTGAACTGGCTTCCAGTTGTGGCTCGCATCAAGTTTGAGATTGGTGCTTGCCTACAGAACTGCCAATGGCTCCGCACCCTCCAACCTCCACTCTCTCCTATGCATCTACACCAACCTCCAGAAGCCTGTGGTTGGTAAATGAGCGGCGGCTAGCGGTCCCATCGCAGAGAGGCACAAAATCACTCTCAAGGAAATTTCACTCCAATTTTTCTTTCTTTCACATTGCTTATATTCCTCAACTGTAAGTCGCTATGGATAAAAGCGTCTGCCAAATGAATAAATGTAAATGTTCCACCATTTGTCTGTAACGATGAGGGCTGATAATGAAGGCCTACCAGTCAAAAGTTTTTGAACAGTAAGATTTTTAATGTTGTATTTTTTTTTTTAAGAATTCTCTTTTGCTCAACAATGCTGCATGTATTTGATCCAAAGTACAGCAAAAACAGTAAAATTCTGAAATATTTTTACTATTTAAAATTGCTTTCTATTTTGAATAGATTTTAAAATATAATTTATTCCTGTGATCATACATAGCTAAATTTTCAGCATCATTACTCCAGTCTTCAGTGTCACATGATCCTTCAGAAATCATTCTAATATGCTGATTTGCTGATTATCAATATTTAAAACAGTTGAGTAAATTTTTTTTTCAGGATTCTTTGATGAATAGAAAGATCCATAGATCAGCATTTATCTGAAATAAAAAGCTTTTGTAACATTATACACTATTCCATTCAGTATAATTTTTATAAATTTTTTGGGAAAGAAATTATAGAAATTAATAATTTTATTTAGCAAGGATGCTTAAAATTGATCAAAAGTGATGATAAAGGCATTTATAATGTTACAAAAGATTTCTATTTCAGAGAAATAGTGTTCATATCGATATCGGAATTATATCGTATCGACCGAAATTAAGAAATATATTGTGATATAAATTTTGGCCATATCGTCCAGCCCTAGTCCGGGGTCATCACATGTGATTGCCGCTCCTTCGTCAAATCCGCCGACCGTGCCGGTCTCAACCCCGCTGCCTCTGCTCACTCTAGCCCGGCCTCAGCTCACGCTAGGCTGCGGCTTTCGCTCACGCTAGGCCGCTGTGTGTTTCATTGTGAAAGCGAAACTACTTTGTTTGGTCTTCCAAAAGAGGACACGACTACAAATCAGTGGTTAAGTTGTATTTACAACACTGTTCCAGAATACTTCAACCCAAATATTAATTTGTGTGCAGCACATTTTATGGAGGACCGTTTCCTGATCCTGGAAGAGTAGACTACAATGCCGGCAGTTTTGACTCACGTAAGTACGTTTTAATTTAAAGGATTTGCCACTAATGATTCAAACGCGAGTTTTGGGCAGTGTAGAGTAGCGTTTGTAGATTGTAATTTCTCCGATCACAAATGCAGACATGGTTTTAGGTTTACGCGATGCAAGACAGTAATAAAATAGACAGTAAATAAATAAAAAGACAGTATAAGTCATTATAATCAGTAATTATGTCCCCACTGGATGCAACAAATGCCTCGTTTGTAATGGGTTTTCATGTTTTTTTCTCGTCGCTCCGGCCGGACACGGCATCAACAGTATG